>NW_008676272.1:0-29870 GCF_000695815.1 Acanthisitta chloris
TCCCTCCCTTCCTCCCTCTCTCCCTCCTTTACTTTCTTTTCACTGTCATTGAGATGGAAAATGGAATAAAGAGGTGGGGAAGAAGTTTCAAACAAGTTTAAGTTTAGGTAGACAAACCCTGTAAGCAATTCAGACAATTCCTCCTTTATCCGTATTGAAGGTGAATTCTCCTTCACAAATGCCCTCCTAATAAGTATCAGCTGGTTTTAATGACAAGATTTACAGGGTGTTTCTAGACTGTAGTGAATTACATCCAACAGACCCCTGCAGAAACTGTATGTTGCATCATAATACATTTTCACCCAAGGCATGAGTGTAGGGGTATCACATAACAGGGGCTCTCCTTTTCAAGCTTCAAAATAGTTCTTATAAACTATGGGGACCTTTTCCTCCTCACACTCCCACCTTTCTTCTTGTGAGACAATTTCGTAAGTATTTATAGCTAAAGGGCATGGAAGTTACCTTCCATTGCTCATCTGATTTAGAGAATGTTCCCCTCTCTTCCCAATTACCAGGAATTTGGCAGCCTTCCAAGTTCCCTCTGTAATTGTTCTAATAGACAGAAGAACATTTGAATTTGTACATTGCATGAAAAAAAAAATATAGTTACAGCCTCAAAGGGTTACGAAATCAGGTGGTTTATTTTTTAGGAGTATAAAACCACAAAGGAAGGTAGAGTCAATTCTGTCCTTTTCGAGCATAGTATTGACACACTGGTTTAGAGTCTATTCATCTGGAGAAGACAAGTGATGATTAAAAACATGCCTATTATCCTTGTAGCGGGTCAACAGTCAAGGTCCAACACCTTCAACACAGACGTTACTGTCATTGTAAGGAATCCAGTTGATTTAAGATGAAAAATGCAGCTGATCATTCTTTTCAAGCAGTCATCTTCAGCTCTGCTTGTAAAACACATGATAAAGGACAACAAATCATATATTTATTTGAAACATGTCTGATGTTAAGACAACCGATAGTGTACTTTCTACACTATATTATTGTATCTTTAAAGCTACTGTAAATCACAAGAATGTATACATTATCCAGAAATGGATGTTTCAGTTTATGGGAAATGTGGCAAAGAAACTTTCAGTAAGACAGGGTTGATTTGGAAACTCATTGTGAATTCTGCATTGATGTCACTACAGTTTAGAGCCACCATTCAGCATTTGAAGACCTACACAAATATCTGAAACAATTTAATTCCATATAACCCCATTATATTTGTCTGTTTGGTTGGGGCTTTTTAGTAGTTTCCTTTTTTATTTTCTCTCTTAGTTTAATAGTGTAGCTTTACTTTTTATTTAGTATGAAACTGCACTTTTGACTCATCTTGTTGGATGTTAATGCCAACATATGGCAAACCGCTATTTAAGTAAAGCCCAAAATAACTAATGCAAGCACATATGTGGTTTCCCTGTAATGCCTGACTGAATACTTGGTATAAACTGAAGATGTTTTAGAATCCTGATACAAGATGGAAACTCAAAAAGGTCTAAATCCTGCTAGGCTTTACTATCACAAAAAAATGAGGAAACTCTCTTGCAATTTTTAATGATTTATTAATGGAACCTGATAAAGGTTTATGAAAGAAGAGAAACGTCAGCAAAATGCGAAAATATTAGAGAGTGCATGACATGGTAAGAATCTCCAATAATGTTTGTTCTGAACATATTTTTGTTATGTGACTTGTGAAAGTCATGTAACAATCATTCTGTAAGCACTTTTATTTATGTGAATTAATTTAGATCTGTTTCTGAAAATAGCAAACAATAAGGGAAATAGACAACTAACTCCAACAGTTACGGAAACAAATTGACACAGCAGAATTAAAATGAGCCTAAAGGAGAATGGTGATACAGTTTCACATCTCATGGGTGAATTCTGGATAACGTTTTGGTGTGCTGTTTGCCTCAAAAGATGCTTAGGGAGCTAGTAACAAACCATAGCATTTGGGTACTTAGTACATGCATGCACAGAACCATGGAAACCTAATTCTGATTTTAATTCAATTTTACATGCAGATTATATTAGTTCAATGTGTAGCGTCAATAGAAATTCACAGTAGTAACAGAGTCACAGATACCTCCTGACTTAAACAAATCTACATTGCGTAGATCTTCTATTTCTTCATTTTCTTGAATGAAATAGGAATTTGAAGATATTCCTTACTTCAGTTACAGTCATTGTGGTGGTTTTTCAGTTATATTCCTTTAAGTGGAAGAGATAAATGTTTAAATGACGAGTATAGGATGGATTTTAAGAGGCAGTATTTTCTCTCTGCTGTGGCAAGACCTGGGTGTGATAACAAGTGTCTCATTACAGACCCTCATGCCTTAACAAACCCCCAACTTATTTGTCCTTTTAATATTGCAGAGGTTACCTGCTGAGAAATCAGATTTCAGGATTCAAGTGTCATCTTACATGCAAAGTGAAATTCCACTTTCCATTTTCATCTAGGCAACAACACTGAGTACCAAGCTACATCTCCCCAGGGAACTCAGAGTAACCCAGACACCATCACAGCTGTAAGCCCCCACTGGAGAGCTGCTTGCCGTCAACCAGACCTTCAGCACCTGAAGAATAAGAAAGGTGAAATGAGCAAAAGTATTTCCATGCTGAGGATGGGGGGAAGAAGATGAAGCAAGGCTTCCTTTCTTTCATCTCCCCAATGGCTAATTTTTTGATCCATCAGTAGAATAAGAGGAGAAGTGCATGTATAGCACCTATGCCATAATACAAACCATTCAGCTCTCTCTGACAGTGGCAATCCATGCTATTCAATCACACTGAATCAGTGGGAGGCACCTTTTAATGCTATTTGCTTCTGTGAAGATTTCCCACATGTCTCCACAGGCAATTACTCTAGTAATTCAAAGGCAACTACCATCTTTCCTCAAGCACTGTGGAATGTAAATAGATGCACTATCTCTGTGAAAAAGTATCGTTCCAGTGATCAATTATTTAAGTACATTATCAATTATTTAAAATATCTTACATATTAAGCTTGAATTTTGAATTTCAAAATAGCTCAGTATAAATATCAAGCCATAAATGGATAAAACCTTTCTCATACCATGTTTGATTGCATGTTTGCTGCTTGCTTGATACACACATGGAGCACTAGCTCCATACCTGCTTGCAAAATTATGGGTGCATGTCACTTGCAAATGTAATGCTGCAGCCACCTATTTCTATTAAATTTCCTTTAGTAATTTGCAAATGAGTCATCCTCTGAAGAAAAACAGCTTATAACTGCTCACCCTATAGAATCATAGAACAGTTTTTGTTGGGAGGGACCTCTAAGATTCAACCTCCCTGCTCAAGCAGGATCACCAAGAGCCAGTTACCCAGGATGATATCTAGACGGCTTTTGAATATCTTAAGGATAGATACAACACAACTTCTCTGGGTAGCCTGCTCCAGTACCTGGTTATCCAAAGAGTGAAAAAGTGTTTCCTGATGTTCAGAAGAAACCTCTCATGTTTTAGTTTGTGCCCATCGGTTGTTGTCCTGTCATTAGACACCACCAAAAGTAGCCTGTTTCTGTTTTCCTTCCATGGAATCAAATATTAGAATGACTTGGGTTGGGAAGGACCCCCAAAGAACACATAATCAATCCCTCTGCAATGAACAGGGACATCTTCAACTAGATCAAATTGTGTATTTGACAGACAACCCACACAACCTGACCTTGGATGTTTTGACCTTGAATATTCCCTCTTCTCACGATCCTGAACTCCACCATTTTGTGGTCACTGCCTTTGACCTTCACAGCCCCAATGAGCCCTTGGTTCAGGGTATTGCTGTTGATGGACTACAGACCCTCCTATACTGCTTATGCCCTTGTTGTGTTGTTCCTCCAGCATGTATCGGGGTGTTTGAAGTCTTGGGCCTGCAAATGTGAAGCTGCTCCTATCTGTCTCTCTCACCACCATGAGCTTCAGCAGTCCCTCAGTAACACCAACTCGTATTGCACACAGAACTGACTTAGGATCAATCACCCCAAAATGGTCTAAATTTCTGCTTCAGCATAAATTCTTGTTCTTCACAACATGAGAAGGTAGGGTAAACTTATTTCCAGGAAAGAACAATCATTGTCATTATGAACTTAGAAATTGGGGAGTGAGGAATCTTTCCTGCTGTGCTAACATCAAATGGATAGGCAGCTGAATGAGAAGAAAACATGTTTTCCTGGAAAGAATTACCCAGTGGAAGATCAGATAGAGACAACAGTCTTTCCTTCTTAGTGCATGTTTTGGGTTTTTTTCATTACACACATGAACATGTGGCAATGAAGACAAGTCTATACTGCTTTAGGAAGCACTGCTAACAAAAACCAAGGCAGTAACAGTGTGTCAGTGTGGAGAACAACCTGAGCTGTGTGACCCCTCTTTAGGAGGACTTGCCATTGAACTCTTTCCAAAAGACCTTTTTGATTTCTCTAATCTCAGCTTGGTGCTTTCTTAGATGGTAATGGACATTTAGTGACTTAGTGAATATCACACACCATATAGAGTGAAAGAACTCAAAATAGGACTCTGAGATCCCGTGTTAGTGAGCTAACCACAACTGCTCTTATATATGCGCTCGTACTTATTTAAGAAGTATTTCTAGATCTGTCAAGGACAATTATTTTCTTCATGTGCACTGACCAAAGATAAATAACTTATCTGCAATTAAGTAAAGGAATGTCAGGAAAATCACTTTTACTCCAACAACTGTAGTATACTATTTAGGATCTATCTTTCTCCATGTTCTTTTGCAGTTTCCACATCATAATGAAGCCCACCCTAACTAAAGCAATGCCTGCAATATTCTAGCAAACACTGATCGTAGAATCATAGAATATCCTGAGTTGGAAGGGACCCACAAAGATCATCAGGCCCAGCTCCTGGCCTGGCACAGGACAACTCCAAATATCACACTATGTGTCTAAGAGTGTTGTCCAAATACTTCTTGGATGATGTGGAAGGTGTATTAAGACTTTCCTCCAATTGAGATTCTATCAAGAGTGTAATAGATTTTCAAAGACTGAGTAAAAACAGGAAAAAAAAGAAGATATTCAAGGCTAGCCAACCTTTGAGACTAAGCTAATATTTGTTTAATAATCTGATTCCTCCCTGTTTCTTAACAGTTTTCTCCTATGAGGGTCTGAATTAGAACACAGCTGCCTTCCCACCTCAGCTGTCTACCAAAAGACTGGGTCCACTGTAAACATAAGTATGGGATTCTATGTCTGTTTGTTTACTTTTGTGATCTGTTTGCCTCAGCTCTGGTTTACTATCTTATAGCTGTCATAAGTAAAGTCCTGTAGCCACAGCTGTAGGCAGTGGCAAATTAGACATTTCAGGAGTTTTAAATAGTGGTAAGCAGGGAAGACAACAATACAAAATGAAGAGCTAAACAATAGGGAGAAAGTATTCAATTTGGTTTCTTTAAACTTAGCCAGTGGGGAAGAAAAACCAAAACTTGAGGGAGAAAACCACTTCTACTTTTCCTTTGTAAGTGACATGTCTGGCTATGAAATATCATAGAATTTATGCAGATTTATGAACATTCATATGCCACATATTTCATAAGGCCCAATGACACCACCAAGGTGCAATACTGTAGTAGTGGGGCAATGTCAATATTTCTGAATGTCTGAGTATTTAACAAAGAGTGTAAAAGATACATTGCTGCACCTTTTCTCTGTTGTCCGTTGGTGTGAAATGTTTTTGTTGTTTGTATGTTAAGATGTGGCCTTACAGGCCTTTGAATGGCAGTTGCAATCTCTTCTTGGGCTTTCTTTGTATTTCAAGTTCTATGCAAAACAAAAACTTCACAAATCCTGTTTTGCAAAATGAATTGAACTCTAATTTTGTGGATTTTTCATGTTTAATTAAAAATAGAAACTGAATAGAAACTATCATACTCAAGTATAAGAGTTCACATAAAACAGATCCCAGGCTTTAACTCATGTGTGATGCAAAACAACTTTCATCTCTGTTATGTAGTTCAGGGGGTTTATTGATTCCCTCTTAGAAGGGAATAAATTTCTTTTCTTTTGACTCTCCTGACCAAGTTGTTTGATTCTTTTAATTTACATTCTGCTCTTCATAATGTTCAAGGTCCAAACTCCAGCTTCTTGTGTCATCTTGTCACTTCTGCAACTGGTTGTCCTCTTGAAGACAAGGGAGATGTGTCAGAGAAAAGGGACTTGGAAGGGAACTGCCTCCCCCTGCCTCCTCTAAACTGTTGCTGGTGAGCTGATCTTCAAAGCTTGGTATGACAGCTTCACTAACAGCAAGTGTCCTTTTCCTCGCACAAGGCAACCAGAATAGTCCCACATGAAGGACAAGGCAAATTAAGGAACTCTTTGCTCTCCAGATTAGTTGCCAAACACCTCATAGTGTTCAGTCAAAGATATCCATGCTTATATTTCATGTTCTTTACTTACCTGCTACATACACAATGGAATAGACAATTTAAAATTAATCTATATGGTCTGGACACACATCTAACTAAGAAAGAGACCATATTTTAGACATCATGTAACCCTAACAAAAAATCATTAGTAATATTATATGCATAATGCCTATTATATTAGGCCAATTATTATTAATTTAGTTAGAGCTTTTGAGCAAAATATTTGCTCTAAGTTTAACCATATGCAACTCAATTAATTGGGTGAATAATTCTAAAGTTAAAGGTTTTGAATACATATCCATACACTCTCCCCTATTCTCCTAGTTGTAATTTCAGCAATCTTACATTCCCAACATCAAACAAGGGTTAATTACCATGTTATTTAAACAAGAGGGAGGCATTTGATAATGACAGAGTATGGAAAATGGAAGAGCAGAAGGAATGCTGGAAGGGAATGCAATTTCTATCATAAGGGCATGGGAGAGAATGGCAACAGCACATAAATCTACTTCAATAATACTGTTCTAATATGATCCATCTCTGAACTTTTCTGATTTTCACCTCAGACAACGAGTACATCTTGGGATGTTATTTAACTATTTTTATTACACATTTGAGAAAGTAGCCAGGACTAGTTAGACTTAATTATACCCATTAAGGCACTTTAGATGTCAAGCTTGACTAAGTAATTTACAAGTGGGTTGAATGGAAATTACTTGCTACTAGGCTTCAGCTTTTGTTTTCAAAATTTGTTCAAGGTCATGGAATGGTCAGGATTGAAAGGTACATAAAATGATATTGGGATCCCTCCTTTTTTCTCATGCTTGACTAGTTCCTTGCATTTGATGAATTATTGCCATAGTTAAGCAATTACACATTTCCACAAGCAAATATGCAAAGTTATTTTAAATGCGTATATTTTTTTAAACAAAGAACTAGCCATCTTCCCTTCAAGAAATCCTGACGAGAAGAACCTCAAAGAGTTTATTCTTGTCCATGAGCAGCATATGCAGGAGTGCACCTCCCTTGGCTGGCAAATCTAGGATTCAAGTCAGAAAGTTGTTTGCATTACCCTTTACCCTCCACAAACCTTCTGGACTGCATGAAACTGAGCAAATTTCAGCAATGTAATAGGTTAATTCTACCAAATAACCAACATAATGAATAGCTTCAAAAGAGACATGAAATTTCTGGTGGTGACTCTGAGCCTTAATAGCATAAAACTTCAAATATCGAACTCACACTGACCTTTGTAATGTCTGAAGTGTCTGTACCAATAGGTGCTTGGAATTAGGCCCAAGGACATAATTTCACTTAATTTGATTGCATCCAATAAACTTAGAAAAATACTCCATATTTCTGTCTTCTGGAGGGAACTGTTGCTTGTCTTCATGCTTAGTGCAACAACAAAAAAAATCAAGTCATCTATTCAGTAACAAATATTTTGTGGGTGTTGGTTTATAATTTGGCAGTGATGTGAGTAAGCATGTCAAAAGGGAAGAAGGACACAAATTTATTGCATTACTGCTGCGGATTATTGGTGAACCTGAGGTAAGACAGTTTTCTACATGAGTGGGAAAAACCGATACCATAGGAAGTGACAAACTATTTTTATGAAAACACCCATTCTTACCTCAAAAAATCTGCTGTTGTGCTCATTTCATGCTCTCATAAATCTCAAAGGCACAAAGTTTAAATTAATTGTGAAATATAAGGAATAAGCTGGATTCTTTTCTTACCAGGTAAATGAGGCCCCATGCATTTGGGCAAACATTATGATATAATATATAATACATGGCAGAAACTGGCATGTCTGCATTCCCTAGCTAGTGTTCTGTGGTTGGTAAACCATTATACGAATTGATTTAAAAATGTAAATGCATGAGAGAGAGCAATCACAAGGTAACAGGGGGAGGGGTGGGAGGACTAAGACAGGCCATATGTTCCTCTCGTCTTTCTGCACTTGCTGCTCTCATCCAGAGAATTCCCTGCCTGACAGATGGAGAGAAGTGTGCTTTATGCAAGGTGCAGGTGGGTTTCTCTATGAAAGCTAAGAACTAGAGAACAAAGCATAGCAATTATGAGTTCTCTGTACAAAAATCTATGACCCTTATCAGATATATTACAGATCATTTCTTCCACAGAGCGACAGAATAAAAGAAGCCAATCCAAAATATTTCTGAGCATTACTAACAAAGATTCTTGATCATTGACAATTTGGTATTTTAGTTTAAATAAGGAATTGGTGGCAGAAAGAGAACACTCAGTAACCCAGGCACAGGGAGGAAAACGCTTCATTTTTTTAAGACCACTGTTTCATCAGTTCAAAATTTCTCACTTTTTAAAAAAATATATTTTTTTGTTCTCCAGATAGCTACAGATCTATCATTTAATATTATTTGCATGAATGTGTGGAGTTGATAAATGTAGATACTATGGATGGATGGCAGGTTTTTCTTTACCATAAATTCTGTCCCACACCAGGCAGCAAGAGAGGAGCATTTTGATAGATAACACAAACTGAAGCTTTTTGATAGATAATAAACTCATTAATCACTGTCCTCAAAGTGTTATAAGAAGACTTTAAAACATGCCACATTCAGCACTCCTAAAAGTTTCTTACTTCCAAATCACAGCAGTTACTACTCTATACTTTTTGACTAGCCTGAGCAGCTATTTCAGTATGAAAAAAATGTCCAGTTGGGGTTAAATTTAGTATAAGATCAAACAAGGACAAGCTTCACAGCGGTATCATTAACGCTCTCTTCCTCTTACCAGAGAACATTGGCAGACGTCCAGTTTATTAAAACAACAGTCAAGGGCAGATCTTCTCTCTGTATACACAATGAGTCAAAGATGGATCATTTACTCAAACAGAGCTGTTAGCTGAGGTATAAAAGCAAAAAGTACATTTCAGGGGAAATAGTTCATGAATATTATGCAAAAAAATGCTCCGCAGTTGTGTCTCATACAAAAGCATTCCAAGAATTATTAAATAAAACCATAATATCAACTTGTTTTTCTAAAAGCTCTAAGCACAAGATAGGGAATTAAAGTACCTTTAAAAGAAAAATAGACAATTATTTGCAGAAAGGAGCTTTAGCATTTGTAAGTTTTTTCATTTAACTAATTGTGAAAGAAAATTTGCCTCATTGACATATATTCTGACATAAAGAAAAAGCCACTAATACACATCTATGTCTATTTACATGGAAAATATAAGTATTTCCATTATATGTAAAGAGAGAAACAAGATAGGCATATATTTTTATTGAAAATAGGGATTAGAATTTTGAGTTTCTACTCTGTGAAATAATTTCTTTGAGATGACAGGTTGTAAGTTCATCCAAGAAGTCATTTGGTTCACACCATGCTTCAGTAAAAGTGGGTGAAGAGGAAGAAATAATGAAAAAAGCAGACACAGGGAACAGACCAAAAGAAGAAGAAGAAACAAAAAGACCATGAAAAATACGGAACATGGAGAAATGGAGTTCAGAGTAAACTGAATGGAAAACTAAATACACAGAACATGAAATCCTGACTCTGTTGAACTGACTAGGCCTTGTGCCAGCAACTTCAAGGAAGCCAGTATTCCATCCAGAGGATGCTAAAACAATAACAGCATTAACAAAGCAATAATCAAACAGCAATAACTACCACCACCAATAATAATAATAAAAAGACAAGAGCAGAGAACAGCATTCAAAGATACATATGATGTCTATCACACGTAGGTCACCTGTTGGTGGATGATCTTGTCTGGGAGGGGGAGAGCTGATTTCCTATTTTTCTGTGTAAAACGTAAGCTTCTTTGGCAAGAAAATGAAGCACATTAGTGTTTCTTAATGTCATTCAAACACAGAATAAATAGACCCATGAAAAAACCCTGAAGCATCATTTCAAGGAGAGCTGGTGCAGCATGTTTGGAAATCTAGTTTAGTTACCTCTAAATAGATAGGGTCTCAAAAGGTCAGCCTCTAGGGGTTTCACCCCCCCCCTAATATAAGCCCTTCCTGTTCTTGTAATGCCTAGGATTATGTTTCAAAAAATAATTTTAGAGGTTAAACAAGATTGCCGTGCATCCAAATGGCAGCTAAAAATGTAAGGCACATAGGTTTCACTCTTGAAGGCCTTCTCAGTTAGCAGAAACTCAGGGAGAAGTGTCTGTAAAATCTGCTTTGTTTGCAGGCTGCATTTGGTAAATCCAAATCTTTGATAATGACACAATCATATTGAATGGTGTCTGTGAGTGAATGCTTGTTGAACTTTTAAGATATGATTCAGCACAGCACTATGAGAACAGTGCACAATAACATTAAACACCAGATGGCACTTCAAAGCCCATCAGATACACAGATTCCTTTTACTTCTGTACAAAAGATCGGCAAGACCTCTCATCTGAAAAAAAGCCCATTAAGATAAATGGAGTTGATTTGGTTTTGTCTTGCTAGGGCTATTATAAGAAAGTCATCTGAATGGGTCAAATTACAAACTGCTCTGGATCAAAGGACAACTGCAGTAGCGGGTCAAATTGATCCAAGCTATGTCAACTGGATCAACATGAAACGCTAAACTGCTCTGCAAAAACTCCTTAGCATAGGCCATGACAATAACTAACAGAAATAGTGCCTCTTTTGCACTGGAAGTTAGGAAGGCTTTAGCTTAACAAATTCATCAGAAATTTCATTTGCAGTTGCCCGAGAGGGAGTATTTTATGAAAGCAGTGTCAGGACTCCAGGCTCAACAGTGGCAAGCACCTGTGCAGTTAATCCAAAGCACCCACTTCAGGGCAGATAGAGAGGTGAAAGACAATGCATCAATACCTATCTTGGAGCTATGTAACCTTAGGCAGCTTTGAGCTTGGCTAGGTTTTTGTGTCATGTTAGACTTTTAGATTTTGAGTCACGTTCAGCCTGGGATAAGTTCCCCTGAGGTGCAAGGAATTACCCCTATGATTTATTTTGTCTATTGGCAGCACTGCGTTTGTTAGCTTGTCTCAGTGATCCATTGGTGCTGCACAGTTTGTATAAGCAATTGATGTTGGACAATGCTGATATTACAGGCTGGGGACTGTGTGGGTACGTGTGTGTGAACATCATTGTAATGTAGGCAGCAGAGCTGACAATGTTATACAGAGTGTAAAAGCAGGGTTTCAAAGCAAGAGTAGCAGTAAAAAAAAAAAGGGAAATGTTTGTGAGAGAGAGTAGAGGAGTGGTGGGGCCATAGAAGGGAAAGTTCCCTTGAATGAGTTAACTATTTGACTGAAAATAGAAATGGTAACGTGCCTGCCCTCTCCGCTCCCTATAGCTGATGGCAAAGAAACAAACAACAAGAGACCCCACCAAATAACAAAGACTGCTACTTGTGAGGCAGGATACATACAAAAACCTGTCATGGTGTTGCCAAAAGGAGCAGACCTCCGAGCTTCATCACAGATGTCAACTTGTCCCCTGCAGCCTTTCTTGTATGTCATCACCAAATGGTGCTAGTACATCAAGCAAATGATATATTTTCTGGCGAGTCCAGTCAAACATCTTGCTTGCAACTGCTTTACTGGTTATTGAGTCTAGAGATGTCACTCACTGAGACAGGGATTACTAGGGACCATGTAAATACTCTACAAATTGCTGTTTGCTTATTTAGTCCATTCAACATTAGTCCTGTAACAACAGCTGAGCCACTGAATTAATTATCTCCTCTTCTAATCATTGCACTGGTTAATTCTGTCACATTGGAACACTTTGTAGGATGCAAGAGGATGCTTTTTTATATTTAATTCTAGCGGAGGTTTCTGGCATCAGAAATTTTCTGGGAGTGACAGTAGCCTGGTTTGATGTGAATAAACAGCTTTTAGTAAGTGATGTGTATTTCCACTCAGCTGCAAGCATTTGAATTTTCTTGGAGGCTGGATGCAGTGAAATGCTATGGCCATTTAAACAGATGAGAATGTCAAAGGCCCTGATGATTCCTAACACTTGAACTCATCACACAGCAGCAATTAAACTGACAAGGGGAAAAAAACCTCTCCTCAGTCCAGGTTTACACTGTGTTCCCATTCATGGACAAATCAGCAAACATTTCAAATGCCTTAACTGAGTAATGAATGGGTTCTGGGTTAGTTACTGTGCTGACAGCAGGTTTTAAATTCTATTGAGTCAAGCAAGGGGGAAGGTGAATAGGGCAGAATTACAGGAAAGGATTAATGAGTGGTTTCTTGCTGAACATACTGTTGCAGTGTTCTCTCAGTCACTATTCCAAGCAGTCACTGATTTTTGCCTTAAGGACTGTACTTTTATAACCTAAAATATGCCTCTTTAAACAAATTCACATCAGGCAGTGTGTCAACACTTCATTGGTTTCAATAGAATTAGTTTCCTCAATGCTCTTTTCTGAGGCAATTTTTTGTACTTGAAAGTGCATTACAAGAAACATTTAGTACAACTACAGTACAATGATGTATAATATGACAAACACAGTTTTAATGAGCGCAAGCTGTAACAACAAATACACTACACATATGGTCTCTCTTTCTTTCATTCCTTTTTGCTCCTCCACAGTCATAGTAAAAACCCCTTACATTCATCTTTTTACAACCATTAGTTGCTACTATTAGATTTAAATATTGAAGGAAACAAAAAAGAGCACTGCAGAAGATGCAGTAATGTTTTTCAGATGACGACAGATGTCTGCTTATTAATGTTGTATTCTTGTTGCTCATTGTATGTACTAAAGCATGTCAAGTTATAAAATCATATTCCTAGAAAAGAGAATACACACACAGCCTCCACTATGTGTGTGAAATCAAACTCAGTGCAGTTTACCAGGCTTAGCTGGGTCACATTCACTGAAGAGTCTCAGAGAGTGCCAAAGGCTGTCAAGATGCCACATCACTGGCTCTGGAACAGTCCACAGCTCAGTCAGTTGCTAAAATTATGTTAGTGTGAAGACAGTGATCTGAGGCACCAGTGGAAAAGAATCTTTTTTTTTTTCTCTGCCTGTGTGTTTCTGTTGGCCTTGTTTAAAAATATAATTTTGTCATTTTTATCCCCCTCAAAACCAGCATTACCTCCAGAAAATTGCTTAACTTTTAGCCCTTGGTTTCTTTCATGGCTTTTGCTTTGCTTGTGTACTATACTCTTATTTCTCAACCTCCATCTTGTAGTGTTTTATAGGACACTGACTAAACATATGAGCCACACTTCATCAAGGACCGACAGTTCCTGACATTCTTAATTGAGGAAATACAAACAATGAGAAAAAAGGTCTCGTTTCCTTTATTCTCACCCAAATCTCACAGACAAATCTCACCTCATACCCTAAAAGTGCAATACTTTCATACATGAGAAAGAGTTTCATTCAATTGCAAAAGGTACAGGTGCCATGGTGTTGCCCTAAGAGAAATGCATGGAATCATATTATGGCTTGGGTTGGAAAGATGATGATATTTAGTTTGATTATGAGAAGTATGCCTTTGGTCTAAGCATGTAAGATAAAATGCAAAAAAGAGTCTCACTGAAAGTGAATTATGTAAAAAACATGTATAACAATGATCAAAATTCATGAGACTAAACCAAACACTAGAAAAGGCATATTTCACTTTTTTAAATTACTTTTGCAAAAATGGAGAGGCTTAAACATGTTTTTCATTCTTTCCTTCTATTGTCTTGGTAGCGGTTTTACAATGATCTTGAAATGTCATATTTACTCATTGGCTGTGGGTTTGTTTTGTTTTTTTTTTAATGTTTTCTTCAGAGAAAGAGTAGAAGGACGAAAAAGAAAAATAAACAAGCACAAAACCGTACACCTAAATTTGAAACACACTTATTCTCCGGCACTTCAGAAATTCACAGAGTTATAGACATGCAGGACTATTGACTAATTAGGTACCATGAAAACTTAGAAGCACACATTTTTCACACTGGCCTTGTTCTGCTGCCAAAGAGGACAATGATGATTCTCAGTTTGGTATCTAATGAAAGTACAGGGTGGCCTCCATTGGTTTCAAACTCTTGCCCACCCTGCTGAAACACAAGTGCAATAAGCTCCACCACGTGCACAAGAAAGACTTTAGCTCACTACATACTTACAAGGCCTCCTAAGGTGGGAATCTATGGTAATAGGGAAAATATATACTGAAGCTACCGAGAACTAGGTTTTCCTGTTCTGTGAGGTAACGAGGTGTTGTTCTGAACACAGAAAAATGAGTGTTTAATGAAGAAAGCAGGTAAAGAAACATTTAACAGCATAAAAGCAGATGCATAGTGTAGGACCTAAGGTCTGCCTGGGTCCACTGCTCTGTGTCTGACAGCCTCTGAAGCCAGTAAGACTGGAAAAATGAGTGACAGACATCCTCCCCATGGTATTTTTACCCATTATCAGCAGTTGGGAGTTCAAGGCCTTCTTCAGAGATGATTTGTGCAGGCCTAGAAGGATTCTTTTGTGAATTCATTTGATCACTTTTGAAGCCATTTAAATGGAATTGGGAAGACAAGGAGTTTATAAACAGTGAAGTCAGACCTGAGAGGAATAAGTGAAGCCTGAGTATAAACAGGCTACAATAAATAATAAGTTTCTGAAAAAAGAATAGTTTTCAGTCTGCTGCTAAGGATGGCAGAAAAAACCTACACTTTTGGATGGTGAGTTATAACTTCAATAAAAGAGCATGTGTAACAAAATCAGATTACTTGAAGTGCTTCTTTTTTATTCCTGCAGGGACAGATTTAACAATTTCTATTAAAAAACTTTTTATTGATTTCAAATGGGGGTTATTCAGTCATCCTCCTTCAGGTTTTTTTTGGCATGCAATAAGGGAATGTATACTTACCAAGCTTCTTTGAAAAGTTAGTTGAGTAATACAGGGTGATGGATATGAACTTCAGTGTCTACCAGGGCTTAACACAGTTTGCACCCATTTATCTGAGAAAAAAACCCTCTAGACTCAGTAGAAATAGTACCTTCAAAAACTCTAAGACAGATGACTAACTTAATCAATAAAATATAAGGTTCATTACCTTTGGTGAGTACTTAAACGTCAGATATAACCAGTCCAGCAGGGGTGATGAAATTTCATACAAGAGGAAAAGGTTCTGCATGAATAATCTAGAAAAATTTCCCCATGTCTTTAAAATTAGTATTTTGAATACGAAATGAAGACTATTGATGAAGGATACAATTAAAAACAAAGCAAAGAAAAAAAGAATAAAAGACCCCAGTAAATTTGGTCAGTGTAAGTTCTTTTCAAAACTATACTTTTATACTTTCCATAAAAGAGTGAATCTAAGACTTAGGACCCAAAGAGTATGACCATTGCTCATTATTTGAATCTACTATTTATGCCAACCAAGGAAATACAAAACCCCACACATTTATATACTCACTAAACCATCTGCTGTAATAGAGATCTAAATGGTCTAATATATAAAGACATTGTAATACTGTATTGCAAGATCTTGAGTTTTCCCAAGCCTCAAGGCTTATATTGCTTCACTGCACACCCTACCATGTATCTTGTTACATTACTCAATACCCACGTGTTTACTGTTATGTTTGCCATGTTTACACAATCCCACAGTTAGGGCTGTATGAACACATTTTTGTTTGGGGTTGAACCAAGGGGGAGAAAGTATAACACTACGAGAATATAACCTGAAACTTCACTTGAACTAGCATTGAACCTGAAAGAAAAGGCTTTATCGCATAAAGAAATAGGAAGAATATTGTTCCTTTAGTCTCCCTGCTTAAACTTAAACATAAATTTAAAAATAAACATTTCAGCTTTCCTATTAACCACCAGAGTTTTACAAACAAACTTATTTATTTGTTTTCAAATCTATTTGATGCAGAACTTGTAGTAGGAGACAAAAACTATGTACTTTAATTGAAATGAGCTCATTTAACGTATTTTAAAAGAAAGATGTTGAAGTTTCACAACTTAAAATAGTGTAGTGTAAGCATGCTATTAATTTAATGTATGCTTATTTTAAATATATCTTGATCACACTGAAGAATTTTTAATGCAGAAATAATTACCCTCTTATATCCAGATTACAACAACCCAGTGAGATTGAAATCTCACGTGATTTTGATGATAAACAGGGACAGAAACAAAGTAGAGTTTGCTGTACATGTAGTTACTCTAGTTTTCTGAGTCTGTTTCCAGTATGAATTTTGTAGTGTGTTCATATTATTTTAATGGTACACATTCTTTTTCTGTTAGAAAAAAACCCCACCCCAATCATTATCAACATTGGTATAGAAGGACTTCAGATGTTCACACCTAATTCTTGTATGAGTGACTGGAGATGTACAATATTTAAATGGTGCTTGAGGAATGGAAGTGATACACTGTGAGCAATACCACCTATGGACGCTGGATCATGGTACTATTGCTCATTCGATACAGAAGTTGCAACAAACTGTTGTTTTAGATCCATTGAGTCAGTCTGATCACTTTGGTATAAAAGACAATGATAATACTGCAAATGATACTAACAGGAATACAGAATTGTTGTTCTTCAAAAGGAGTGTGCAAAAGCCCTGAGTACCACTTGTTTAACATTTGCAGTACTGTGCTCTTTAAAATAGCCACATAATTGAATAATTATCAGAAAAGCATACACGTGCAACTTCCCTATTGCTGCTGACATCGTAAACACAAGGACCTTTTCTCTGAAATAGAGGACAAAAAGACATACCTTGCATTTTCTCTCAGAAATTAATATTCCTGTTGGGAAACCTTCCTCCTCTAAAAGAAACCATGTATTATGGACTGACCGTCCATACACACAGGGAAGAATCTCTACCTCAACAGCTTGCTTGCACAACTGTTCTATAGAATTGTTTCTGTATTCTTGTGTGGTGTGTTGTTTGGCAAACAAGGAGATAAAAATTAATCACTGGTATAATTTCAACATGTTGTCTGGTTTCTTGGCTCCCAAGAAGAGGACACTGGTGTGTTTTCTTTTAAATCCAGAAGGGCTGTTCATTCTTTTCTACATGCATCTTACATGCATCTCATGAGAAATATGATGAATCTGTATAAATTTAAATAGGATTTAAAGCCTTTGAGTAGTGCCAAATTTATAATACTTTGGAATGGAACTCCGTGTTTACAGAACAGGTTACACTAATCTCAGCATAGATGGCAGACCCTGAAGCAGTCTTTTGCTTGACATCCAGACATGTGATTCTGGCAGAGGTGATAAGGAAATGAAAGTTGCTTATCTCAATCTTGACTGCCCATATGAGAATGTATATTTGTTAAGAACTTAATCTTCTGCATTTTTTCAAGGTGTACCCATGAAGAAGGAACTGGAAACCATTTGTGGTCATGTTTCTTTTGTGCGAGGTGGACATTACCATAGTGAAGGAAATGAATTATTTATACCGTATTATTCCATTCATCTGATGCTAGTACAGATCTGCTCAATTTTTTCTCTCCCTGCTATTATATTCCTACTGAGACTATGTGTTATATGCACAGAGCACCTTATATCCACCCACTTCACATTCAGAAATTAGAGAGATTTAGGAAGTACAAACATATACCTAATTTGAAAGTGGTAAATAACTTGTGTTGGAAAACAGTAACATAGTATATGGTCAATAGGAAAGATCTTCATTCCTATCCTGTTTGGAAAGAGCACTAGGGTTTGAAAAGAGAGTGATATTCAGGGAGCTCTCTGTAGCAAATTGTTTGCAGCAGAGCCTGTTCCTTAGGGAAGCTGTACAGATGGCCTCTGCAATAGCACTAGCAGGTCAGCAAGGTCCAAAGTGTTACATGGATATCATAAAATTACACAGAAAGCACATTTAGGCTTTGAACAAGGACTTGAATTTCAGTAATGTCAATCCACCTGTTCATTGTTCTATTTGAGCTGTAAGTAGTTCAAGATAGGCATACAAATTGCTTTCCTACATGCAGGTTATAATACCTGATACATATATTTTCTTGAACTCACTTGCTAAAATCATCCAGATATTCTTAAGCAGAGCTCATCACTCTGCTTGGATGTACCAGTAATTTAATCTGGTGGACCACAAAAGCCTGACTATTTTTAATGACACCATGCTTAACTCCAAAGATCCAGAGACTAATATTAACAAATCAGAGTTCATTCATCAGTTTATCTCTGCAATGCACGTGAGGATGAAGAGTCTACCAGACTCATGTATTGCCGATATACATACTTGGTTTCTACATTGTGTGGTGTGTTTTCTGAGTACATCCCTTTGTTCATATCAATAACATATCATACTCTGTCATTGTTAAACATAATACAGCTTGGATTCTCTGTTCTCAGCAAAAAAACAGGCAGAAAGAAATAAGTTATTTTCTGCAACAATACAAATAAGAGCTCCAAAATTTTATGTAGGTTATGTGTGCTATCAACATCCAAATAATCTTCAGTTAGAGGTCACATTCATTATAACTGTTGCCTTCAGAGGTGTTTCACAAAGCAAAAACATGCATTATATCTCATGGCCTACAAATTTTAGGATGCTGTATGTACAGCAACTAAAACATTGATTTGCAATCAAAAATTATCTGGAGGGAACCACTAAGTTTATTTCAGGTCTCAAATGTCATTACCAATAGCTGAACAGTGAAGTTCCATTTTCAGTATAAATGTTTTGCTAGCACCCTGCTACTCAAATTTACATGGTCTTGATGCAGAACAGGATATTCTAAGACATTTTAAAAAATCTGTTCTATATGATCCTTTTTGCTCTGTGTCTCTATACTCAGCCAGGTAAGCTATTATATTAAAAAGAATATCGGCAATTATGAAGGCCTACTTTCTGATCACTACATGCAGAAGGTTGATTATAGGTTGACTTGCTAGTAGTTAATAATGTTTGCATCATATTTGGCATTAGATTTAGACACAGATGAGAAATAGCCTTCCCTTCTCACACAATGGTTGAAATTTAAGTTTATCCCTCCTGTGCTGGAATAAATCCCAGGCATTTCAAAACAGTGCACGTGTCTGTCAGAGAGATAGGAAACCTGTGTGTGTGATGCATTTAGCCCCAAAGAGCAAACAGATTGACAATTTATATACTTACTGAGGTATAAAATATACAAGGTCAGATCCTTTGTCTGACTCTAGCACTAAACAATAGCTGTTTTCGGTGAGCATCTCTTCATGTTGTTTGCTGGAGCTGTTCCTCATTGGATAAGAGAGTATGTATCCACTGAGCCAGGGAGACATCAAGTGCTCAGCACAGAGGTTAGGGATTTCTCATGGAACATAGCAGCTCTTGGTCCAAAGTATTTTTTTTCATCCGGTTAAAGTTTTGAGGAGCAAGAGCTGACTAGCCCACATGGCTCTTGCCTTAGCTGTTTTGCTAGTTTTCTTTTTAAGTATGCCCTTGAATCTTTAATCCACCCTGGACCTATTCATGGTCTTCAGCCCAGCATTGCTCCCTTTACCTTCAAACTGCCACAGAACACTTAAAAGCATGTGGCAATGCTCTAGACACCAGCTCTCAGTCAGCACGGCAGATGCTAAACCATCAGAGTAGAGTTTGCAAGGGAACTGGTAAGTGGTACTGCCTCCTGTGCAATGGTTTGTGGACTGATGTGAGACCTTCATAATCAGAAGTGCATTTTCCTTGGAGTTCATTTGTTCCAGGTGGGATCAAAAGTCTTTCTCTCTGAAAAGCACATACTGAGCAAAAGTTCTTACTCCAGGTCTTGTCTCTCTTCAACATTTGATTTCAGACCCTCAAGAGCTTCCATTCTATGAATCTGCAAATAGTTGTCATTAAAAGTGTACTTCATTTTTCAGTCGACATCTATGTAAAAATAAAAAAAAAGTTTTAGTGGAAAAGGAGCCTAATGTAGGCTGCCTGTCACTTCTCTCATTCCTCAGAAATACTTGCCAGCAGACAAAATTCTTCATGAAAAAGACTAAATTTTGATTTTCATCTCTTCCCAATGAACACTGTACACACTACAAGGAAATTGATTTTTAAAAATGTGATTTTTTTAGACTAAGAGTCTCTGCAAGCCTATCAGTCTACTACTTCTGTTGGTTATATGTAGAAGATGCTCAAATACTCAATAATGCACAGTAATGTTAAACTCTATCAGACACTTCAATAGAGACAGCAAATCTGACTTATGAACAATGTGGGAAATAAATGAAGGTCCTAGAATTATCATTAAAGGAAAAGTAGTTATTAACTGTAACGTATTTATTCTTTTCAGGTTATTTTTTATTGGTTTTGGGGTTTTTGGTTTTTTTTCAAGGAGAAATTCAGTTATTTCATCAAGAATATGGTCCTCATCTTCAGTTAATTATCAAGGGATTGGCATTTTTATTTTATCTGATCAAGAATTTGAATTACACAGAAATTTCACAGTAGAAGCCTGATTCATGCTTTTTGTTTTCTCATTTAG
Source organism: Acanthisitta chloris (assembly GCF_000695815.1). NCBI lineage: Eukaryota > Metazoa > Chordata > Aves > Passeriformes > Acanthisittidae > Acanthisitta > Acanthisitta chloris. The sequence goes on from NW_008676272.1 coordinate 20,819, forward strand.
CTAAGCTAAACACATTATTTTTCCAAACATCACACAACAAATTGTAATTTTGCAGATATTCAACATAGTCAATTTTTATGCAAGCACAGTAATGGGTCACAAGGTTAGCTGTGAATTGTGATCCCTTGTGCAGTTTCTTAAATGAGGAGCAATGCCAACTCAGCTTTGCTTAGCTCATTTATTCTGCATTTCAACTTGTAAATTAATCATTGCTGGCAACATCAATTTGGTTGTAATTAATCATACAGGGAGGAGCAAAGAAATTGCACTGAAGTGAGTCATATTAACAACGTTATCTGATTGCTCTCAATGTAATTTACTGGGATCTTAATGTGTGCATACAAGACTTCTGGCTGGTACTTTGGCACAGAGAGAAATGTGTATATTGCTGTGTACAATAGGTAGAATATTGTGTAACCCAACTAGCCATATGGTAGATTTCTAATGATGCATTACTTTTCTGCTCATAATTGTGCAGGCTCTCAGTTTTTTAGCTCTCAAATTGCCAGTGAAGGAAAGGGACATATAGTGCCGCTATGTCACTTGATAAATAACAATGGAGTCCATTTCCAGGCAGGTCTAGGAGACTCCGGTGAAATGCTGCTACAGTCAATGATAAAATAAGGACAAAAAGATTGTATTGAATTTAAATCAAATGTTAACTGGAGAAAATCAAAATAGAAAACAACTAGCTAAACATGTTTTCATAGTGGTAAAGACTTCTTTTCTTCCCAAAGCAAAGCAAACTAAAAGATTTAGGGCTGGACTCGATGACCTTTCAGGTCTCTTCCAACCCAGTTGATTCCATGAATCTATGATTTGATGTTGATGATTGTAGTGGTTTTGTGTGGCCAGGTTTTGGCAGCGGCAGGACTACAGGGGTGGCTTTCTGTGAGCAGCTGCTAGAAGCTTTCCCATGTCTGGCAGAGCCAATGCCAGCAGCTCCAGGACAGACTTCCACCACAGCAAGGCCGAGCCAATCTGTGGTAGTAGTAACACCTCTGTGCTATCATTTTTTAAGAAAGAAGAAAAAGTTATTGCACAGAAGTATCGAGGCCAGAGAAGAGAGGAGTGAGAATATGTGAGAGGAACAACTATGCAGACACCAAGGTCAGTGGAGAAGGAGAGGAAGGAGGTACTCCAGGCGCTGAAGCTGAGGGTCTGTTGCGGTCCATGGTGCAGATCATGGTGGAGCAGCTGTCCCCCTGCAGTCCATGGAGGTTAACAGGCTGCAGAAGTCCAACAGCAGCCTGTGGAGGAGACCCAAGCTGGAGCATGTGCGTGTCCAAAAGGAGGCTGTGATCCTGTGAAAAGCACCCTGCGGGACCAGACTCCTAGCAGAGACGTGTGGACACATGGAGAGTGAAGACCCATGCTGGAAGACTGTAGCCCTTTGAAAGGACTCACATTGGAGAAGCTCATGGAGAGTTGCCTTCTGTGGGAGGAACCCCAGGCTGGAGCAGGGGAAGGACTCCTTTCCCAGAGTGCAGTGGCAGAAGTAACATGTGGAGATCTGATCATTACCCTTACTGCCCTTCTACCTGCACAGCTGGTGGGGAGGAGGTAGAGTTGGGAAGGAGGGAGGGGTGGGGAAATATGTTTTTTGAGTCTTATTTTCTTTTTATCCCGCTCTGATATTGTTAGTAATAAAATCACTTAATGTCTTCAAGTTGAGTCTGTTTTTCCCATGTCAGTCTTTAATGAGTGATTTCTCCCTGTCCTTACCTCAGTTCATGAACCTTATATTTTCTCTCCCCTGTCCATTTGTGGAGGGGAGCAATAGAGTGGCTTTGGTGGGTACCTGCTACCCAGTCAAGGTCAACCCACTACAATGGTCTTAGGTGGCAATAGAAAATTTAGTTCTACTGTTTCAAAAGAATTCTTCTGTTAATGTGATGCTCGAGATCTTGAAGAACTTGAAGTTTTTTTACACATCCAATTGATTTTCAAACAGGTTAATGGTAGACCTAATTCTAGTTTTAGAACTATTAAACTATGGTATAATTCCATCTGAGATGTGTATCTCTATTCAGAGAGGAAACAGGAAATCAGTATGACAGATATTCGTAAACTATACAACAAAAAGCTGAAAGCCAAGGTCTAGAGGTAAAACAACATCTGTTTTACACATTTACATACATCTAATGCAACTGTATGCACAACCAAGCTGCACAACTATTTACAGGCACGTGTGGTCTAAACTTGCATCCTGAGGATGTACTTTTCCAGAGGGCATCAAAGTTTTGTAGGCACATGCATGACTGTGTATGTATCAACTACTGCCTGGAATGAACATGCAAATGAAGACTGTTATTTCACACAGCAGTGTCCATTAAAGCTCTGAATATGCTAGAAGTAGTTATCCTGCTTTATTGATATCAGTGTTCAAAAGATATACTTTCTATTAAAGCAGCTTATTTGAGGCAGAGCTACAATGTTAGCAGTTGAGAAAGGTCAGAGACAAGGTGGATGGGTTTTATGTCTGAGTGCAGCCCAACTTTTCCAGGAAACCAGATGACCTACATAAACCTCGCATCTAATAGTAAATGTATTTCAACTAGGGCAAAAATTATAGCAGGCCAATTAGCCAGTTACAGGAGGCTGTGCAGCAGGCCACTGGAAGAAATTATTTAATTTCCTTTGTTTTAACTGGAACAGCAATAGGAAAACAAGTTTCTCCTACCCTGAGAGTACTGAGCTGACTGAAAAAGGGAAAAATCAGGTCATAGGAAGAATGAAACAAATGCCCACTGACACCCTGCATTTTAATTATTACCCCTACAACCTAGAGACCTGGATAGCAGTGTCAGCCCTCCCAAGACCTCTGTTATCCTAGTGAGAAATAAAGACATGGGAATGGAGTGATCTCCATCCAGCCCAGAAGCCTGTCCCATGAGGCATATGCCTGGACAATGTGACAGCAGGAGGCATGCCTACAGTGGCAGAAATGCTTGCTCCACCAGCCTCCAGCAAGCTACGTCTCATGGATGTTCTGATGGCAGCTATATTGTTGTGTTTAAACTAGAGGCATTTAACTCAAAAGTGGTTCTGTGAAGCTGAGCTGAACCATAATTTAGATGACTTTTCTTCCTAAGTCTGTGAAAAATAATTATCCATAATTGGTGCTTAATGCTAACTGAGTTCACTGCAAGCCATCTAATGAAGTTCAAGGCTAGCAAACTTTTCCTGTGCTCTTTGAGAGTATTATTATCTTCATATTATGCAAAGCTGCTCTGGTTTGAACCTGTAAAACTGGTAGGAAGCACTCTTAATACCCCTGGTTTTGTTGTCAAAATGTCCAATGGAAGTGATATTGCTTGCAACTTACATACCTGAAATTGTAGGATAAGACAGTTTTGCCCTTGTGGAAAGGCTTGGAGCAAGAGATCCACAGTCTTACCAAGAACAGCTTCTAAATCAGACAGCAAAAATAATAAATCACTAGGAATAAAGAAGTTCTACAGGACATTCCAATTGTTCCAAGAATGCTGAATTATTTTGCTTCAGAAAGGGAAACGTGGTGCTAATTGTAGGTAAATCACTGGACAGCAACCTCACTTTATATTGTACCCCAAAGCAGCAACCACAATAGTGGCAGGTATCCTAGTAGGTAAACTTTTACATTTGAATGTGGAAATTGGCATTTCTATACACTCTAACTGGGAGGGTACCGGCACGTCGCATTCACTGTCCATACTCAAAAATGATGCATAAAAGTTAGAAGGGACTTGAAAATAAGTAGAATTAAAGTCTGATGTTGGGAAAACAGGCCTTATATTTAGACACTTAACTACCTTAATCTATTTGTTTGCCTAGGAAAAGCAGTAATACGGAGTTTATAATTGTGTATTATTGTATATATCGTACAATGGGCAGAATTAAAAGGTTTAAGGGACAGGGAGTCACAGTTGTGACCTGAATGAGAGGACAGATGAAAACAATTGCAGTTGGTTCTGAAATCTACTTAAGTAACAGTGGAAAAAAATTAAAAAACTTTAAAATTACATACCAAAGGATATCCAGTCAGAACAGCATGTGGTGCCCTGCTCAGACATATTGTAGAGAAGCACTGGCAGCCAGTGGGAGCTGTATATGCACTCTTGGGATGTCTTTCATGCAGAAGGGTGTAGATACAACCCTGAAGGGTCTGTAGCCCGTGGGTGATTCATACTGGAGCAGGGACAACAGAGAACAGAGCTGCAGACATGGTTACATGTGTAGTGTCAGAAATCTGCGAAGCATCAGACAGCAAGAAATGACAGGGCAAAGAACATGGGAAAACCATTGCCTGCAGAGCATTTCAGCCTCTTATAGGGAAGGATAGTTGTTTATCTAAGTGCTTGTATCTTTGCTTTTGTTTTATCTTTTTTCTCTTTTCAACTTTCAAATCAATAATCAGAACTTGATGTTTCCTGACGAGTCAAATACATTTGTCCAATGCAAGTGTTTTGCTTGTGGCAATATATCAAAAATGAAAAGCAATGTCTGATTATAAGTTGCTCTTTAGCATAAGAAGGCATAACAAAATCCAAAGGCTGGAAGATGCATGCTAATCAAATTCAGGTTGAAATAGAGTAAAAAAGACTCTAATCAGTACAATGAGCAGAAAAATGCTGGACTGCTGCTGTGCAAAATCTGGAGACCAAGATCAGATAGAAGGAAATAAGAGTGGTCCCTTGCAGACTTTTAAATCCTGAAGTATCAGCCACTATACCTGAAAGTAGAAATGGCATACAATAGCAATAAGCGATAGCTAGGCAGTATCTTGACAGCAAAAACTTAGTAGCTCCTTCTCATTCTCCTGTTTTTCATACCTTTGCCCATGATGTGATTCTTTGCCTAGAGAACATATTACTGATACAGCCATTTATATAGCCAGTTGACAAACTAGAGAATTTAAGCAATCTGTGTAAAAAACCCCAGCAAGTCTAAAACACAAATGCTAGAATTAGTATGTAGACAAATATTTCCCAAATAGTCTCTCCAGACTCTAGTACATCTTCTGAACTCTGAACAAAGACTTTTCAAAGAGAACATCGCTATCTCTAATAATTTTTGTGACCATGCTGTAACACGACCTGCTTGGATTAACCTTTCAATAAAGCTTTAGTAAGTTTCAAAGCAGCCTAGGAACCAAAATACAATTTTCAAAAGAGAGTTTCAGCATGGTTTATCACTTTCTGTAACAATGAGATGAACAGATGCATGACGTTTAAGTACTTACAAGCATTTTTGTAGAAAGTGTCTTTCAAAAGCAAGGGGGAGACCTTGAACCCTTCCGATTCTTAAAAATTAGTACCTTTAATTTTTTTTATAGTAATTTTTATGAACTTCTGCAGCCACACAAGACCAAGCTTTTCTTGCTCCTTATCCTGGCTTGAAGTCCCACCTAGTATTCAATTTGTGTTCTCTAAGTTGCTTAGAAACTTCTAGAAGAACACGAAGATTTTAACAAACCAGCTTGTGGTTTCACTTGAGTAACGTGAGTGCAATTTAAGTCAACTAAACACAGATGCTCGTGTTAAAGGAAATCACAGCAAAATATCTTTGCAATTGCATTAAAATTACAAAGCATGCATGACTTCAAACGAGTGCCTATGTATAGGGCTATGCCACAAAAATATCTCAGCTATCCAGGATTATTGCTGATCAACTCTAAACAAAAAATATTTTAATACAGCTCAGGATGCTAGAAATTATGCCTGTAACATTCACAAATTTCCTACATTCTAAGTACAGAACCAACATAAATGTATTTTATTATTTTAGATCATGAATACTTTGCCTATCTATAGAGTTTATAGTCTTCAAAAAATGAAAATATAATATGTAAAATATAAAAATAGCAATTTTACCAAGTATCTCAAAACTGAACCTTGCTAACACCATGTAATCCTGGACACTTCAAGGCAACAACTGTTCCTCAACAGCTGGAATGTGATGGCATCATTATATATATATCCTCCAGGAGGAGTTTTGTAACCTCTTAAGCTGATAAGTTGTATTGCTCTTCTTTAAATTACTTTCCAACTCTTCTTGAAAATTACTACACATCCAAAAAATGTTTCCTCAGTGCCAGTTTTATAAGACCTTTCAATTCCTAAAAGTTCTAATAGAACATTAAGATCAAAGTGCAATAACAATATGAAAGAGGTACTAAAAGGACAAACATATAAGAAAATGATCTCACAATTTTCAAACAAAATTTTCTTCAACTCAATTCAAATTATATTTTTCAAAATTAGAAAGAAATTCTAGGAGAAAATATGCAATAGTAAGTATTGCAACTAAACTATCTCTATTACAAATGAAGCAATAGTTAAGCTTATAGCAAGAATTGCACAATAGAAAAAAAATTTCTTGAGCATGGAACATAAAATTGCAAGGTGAATTGCCTGTGATGTGTTCAAATCTGTCAGACAATGCAATATGAAGCAGCAACTTGCTATCCAATATGTTGCTACATTGCTATAATTTGATATATCCATACAATTTTGGTACTTTTGCTGTCTGTCTGTGGGGTTGGGGAAACCTTTATGTTTTTGATGCATGCACTGGGAGAGAAACATAATGGATTTGTTTTCTCTGATGCTTTTGAGATTGACTATAAGAAAAAATAGTGTGTGATGGGTGTCTTAATAACATTGGAATTTCTCAGTTTGGCAGTTTAATATGTTTTTTTCTGTTGTTCAGGGCTGAAATAATTGCCAGGTTTGGATTCAGAAGCTTTATGTCCAGTCATAATTTTGTGGTGGGTGTTAGTTTTGTCGTTTGTGACCACAGCTGTGTCACAGCACATCAAAGGTTTCTGTGGATCCTCTGTTATTTATTGACAGACTTATGGGTGTCTGTGACTATAAGATACTGAACTCAATGGCTTAGATGGTACCTGTGGTATCAGCCTTGTGCTCTGACAGGTCCACATGAAATAGCATGATTTTACAAGCTATTGCCACATACCGTTTGATATTTCATAAATTACAGGCACAGAATTGCAGCCACAGCCATAAGTATGTTGCTGCATATGTGTGTACATCCATCACACAAAGCCCAAACAATTCTATTTCTGAAGCTCAAGGGAAAATAGACTGGTATACTTCCTTGTTTAAAAAAATGAATAAGGAGATCACATTACCCTAAATATCTTGATGCAATTTTCAAGCATACAAAACTAGAACAATGGAGCAAGCTGCATACAGAACACTGAGATAGTAATATTGCAAACATTTTCATTATTTTTAAAAAAGGAAATGTGTGCTCTTGATTCTATCTTGGAGAATCAATATTATATAGATATTCCCGAAGAGTAGTGATTCCAGGCATGACAGATGTGTACTTCACTGTTAAAGAACTAAAATTTGTTAGGTCACTATTAGGAATACAAGGGAATTAGTTCATGGATACATGCTACAGGTTTGTTGAATGACTGCAGTGTGCCAGAGTAATTCCAGTGCTCTTTCATTTCCAGAGCTGGGGGAGAAACAAAGTGGCCCTCTTGGTAATTCTCATTTCTGAGACAAATATTAACACTGAAATAGTGCAACTATAAATCATAAATTCCAATCTCTAGTAAACAAATGGGGAGACTGTCATGCTCTGGAGGGTAAAGGAAGTCCTACCCTCATAAATCATCTACTGAATGTTTTGGTTTTAAGCTAGTGAAATAGCCAAAACATGGTATTGCTCACATGCCCATTACGTCACAGGAACTTAGTTGTTCTAAAAATAAGCCTTTTTGTAAACCCATCCAAATAGTGGTCATGCAGTATCACACTTGCAGTTTTAAAACAAAAGAGGTCACAGACATACCAGTCAACTGATTATCCTGAGATGGAGAAAGTTATATGAGAAACAGTTTCCATAGCTACTTCTGAGCAGGGACTGTAAGGATGAAGACTCCTTTAAAGAAGCACAAAATGGATTTTTTTTTGCTTTTAGAAACCTAGTTGAACCTGTCCTTCTCTTATGGATTGAAAGACAGTTTTATTTTGAATTTCACACACTTGTGAAGTAAAATTAGTCAGGCTTTCTACAAGTCTGTGTTTCTAAATACCAGATGGTATTGATTTGAACATAAGGTAGATGGCAGAATAAAAGCAGAAAGAATATCACAGGGTAGGGAGAAACCAACAAATAATCCTTTATGAATTGCATTGCCTCTTATTAATACTGGTTTTGTTTTTATGTTTGGAAACCTTTATCTTTTAGCCTAGGTGCCTATACTGTGTAGAGTGAAATCTCGTGTCATGTATTTTTCTCTTACACACAGCAAATTAGTGACACTTCATTTTCACAATGATTTAGTGTTATCTTACTCAGCTATTATTTGTACTGCTAAGCCTTGCCACATATCTCTGAAATTGTCTCTCTAAATTTAACATGAACATGAGAAGCAGAGTAGGTAAGAAAGTCAATGAGCTGTTCAGGTTATTTGTCATTGCTGAGAATGTTATGAAGATGACAGCATTTCTCATATGCTTAATTGAACATATGTGAATATTAACATTTTTGATAAGGAATTGTATGAATTATGATAAGCATCTTAAATTATTTAAATACCGTAAATTTATCAGATCTTATTAACATACCCACCCTTTCATTAAAAAAACTGTCTGGATTTGAAAGTAACTTCCAAAATGAAAAAGATCATGCCTGGAGTAAGTCCTTTCTCAACAGAAAGAACTTGTCCATTGCAAATGTGTTTCCATCGTTCTATCACTTTTCATCTTTGAAAATTACTATCATTTTATGAGCTTCTTACCTTTCCAGAAGAGGTTAAAATTTGTGATTGAAAATATAAGATAACAGTCATAATAAATACATGCAGTTCTATGTGGGGTATTCCCACCTAATTTTCTGAATACCTGAGATGTTCCTTTGCATTACCTGATAGGCAATTCCATAATGAGCCAAGTGATGACAGACTAAGTTATTTACATTTTCTGGAGTCTACAGGTGCACTCACTGCTGGGTTAAGAACTGGCTGGATGGCCCAGAGAGAGATGGTGAACGGTGCCGCACCCAGTTGGCGGCCAGTCACTAGGGGGATTCC
>NW_008676273.1:0-38202 GCF_000695815.1 Acanthisitta chloris
ATCCCATTCCATCCCATCCCATTCCATGCAATGCTGTCTTAAATACGGATGAAATCTTGGCTATCAATGGAGGTGCCATCTAAACTACATGCCATCTCCCCAGGACTGGGTAGGCTATGATTTTAGAGTCCAGACCCACGGGAGAGAATAGTAGTTCAAGCCCAAGGTTTCTGCAAAACCAGAATCAGAGCCTTCAACTCGCAGTGAAATTCTTTAGATGGTGACAGTTTTCTGGAAGGACAGTAAGAAAAAGAGACTACACTGGCACGATAAATCCCCTTTGGCTGCTTTCCTACCATACAGAAATTCTACATATGATTTCTGTGATAGGTGATAAATAGAGGGACAGGAAAATCGCATTTGAGGAAAGCCAAGAGAAACAGAGAAAATGAATGGGACATGTGTCAAAGATGAAGCAGCAAGAGTCTTTCTGGGAATATACTATACTACTCACCTGCTCAGAGTATGATTCCAGCTCAGAGGTCCAATTACAGACAGGTGGCCAAACATATTTCTCAACTTCTTTCTGGTTTCAATGTCCCACAACTACTGATCCAAACCAAACAAGAAATCCAAATTTAACAACAAAGTGGAAATTTTTTAGTTCCCTTCATTTGTTTGCAAGTAAGCCACTGCTCAGTTCTGATCTCACATATGGACAACCTTAAGTCCATTTATTTCATATGAAGACAATTAGTATTTCCAGTTTTGACACCTCTATCAGTGATGCTGAATTCAGACAGGATTGAAGGGGATGCCCATCTGTGAGCTTATGCTGTTTATTTACATGTCAGTATTTGGAATTTCATACTTGAAAGCACTGGCCTTCAGTATCTACAGTTTACTGAGTCACAACTGCAGCAGATAGGTTCAGATATTATCTAGCATCTCAGCCAAAGTTCCACAAAAATATTTTGATAATAGGCCTGCAGGCTGAGATATACGTGTATAATCAGGCTGAAGCCAAATTATCATCTGTGAATCCATACGGAGAGTTTTGGATTGAACTCTAAAGACATTGATAGCTACAGTGATCTTAGCAAGAGACATATAGGAAAAAATAGCCCGGGCTGAGTAAAATAATTTAATGACAGAGTTCCTCTTACTTGTGGAAAAAAAATCTGATTATCTCTGGACAAGTGAATTATTAATTTAGTCATCAGTTTTTTACTGGTTTTAGAAGCTCATTACATACAGGTAACACTGGATGTCACCGAGCCATTCAGTAAGGTGCAGTAAGATACAGGGATGTGCTACATACTGTTTCCAGAAGAGTTCTGTAGTTTAGCCAATCTTTTTCATTTCTTTCCTTAAAAATATATATGTTAGTATCAACTAGTTTTGTAGCCATTTTAAGTAAAAATGGAGAAAGATTTAAAAAAGTAAGTTATCTAGTACTTGCACTTCTCCATTACTGGTGCCAATTGCAAGGCAAGTTCTTTCTTTTATCCAAGCCAGAAATGAAATGTATTTGGAACTGGAATTCAAATCAATGCTTTTGATGGCTTGAAGAGTTCCTCCATTTCAGATGTGTGCAGCAGGTCCTACAGCAATAGCAATAAGATTCTCAAGGCTCCAGTCCAGTATGTTCAGATCTAGAAGAAAGCTGCTAAAAATTACTGCAAAGAATGTAGGTACTAATCTGGGTTGATGGGGAATATGGTTTCGGGGAGAGAGGCACTCTTTTCTGTAGTAACTATGGAAAAACTTCAAGAGAATGCTTCGGTGAAACCATTACTGGCAAGCATTCTTCCTGTATGAAGGAGAATATTTCTGACAAGCCAAGGACTTCATAAGTCTAATATCAAACTTGTATGTTTCCACAGCAGGGTCTGAGTTACAACTTCACCACTAGAAGTTTTTAATCTGTCACCCTGCATTTGGTATTGCTACATCACTGATGCTAATATCTGCCACCAGAAATGAGGCTCCTTCAGCAACAGGCACAGTTCCAAAAACACCCGTGTTCCAAGGTAATTCTTGTTACTGAGAAAGACATAGGACAGATCTATATGCTACAGTCTGTCCATCATCCCTGGGTTAATGATGATATTTTCCTTGCAGATGATAGGGAAAAAATGTAGAAAGTAATTTAGGAAATTCTGCTCCTCATGTTCAGGGCTTGCTCAGAAAATGTATGATGGAAATACTGCTCCCACTGTTCCCTGATACTGGGCACATTGCACTTGCAGCCCCTGGCAAAGCAAGTCACTATAGCAGTTAGCCTCAGAACAGCCTGGTATGTCACACAGGCCAGAAGAAGTTGGCATACAACATTTAATAGCAACGCAGGACATTCTCCCAAGTCAAAGGAAACCCACAGCTGCCAATTTGGGACAGCTCAGATATAATTTTACATGACCCCTGAAGCACAGAATGTGCTACTGTAGGCCAAGGTCTGACATCATATTTTGGTAACTAAAATCCCTCTGAAGAACAGTTGAATCCATCAGTCTGTTTGATTACAAACCTGACTTTTGCAGCTGAAATTGCTTCCAAAAATTTCTGTTAATGTTGTTAGTCTTGGGACATACCTTGTGCATTATCAGTGTAAATCATATAAACAAACCTTTATCCTGCTCATAGACGTACATGAACACTTGCAAGGATATATTGAAAAAGTCTGCACAGGGACAATTACGAACGCTTGCACATACAGAATTGTTCATTAGGTCTTATGAAGTGTTAAAACATGTATTCACCCTCCAGGCCAGAGATCCATGTGGATTCATTCATGTGTAACTTGTGCATGTTTAATTTTAGCCTGCTAGCCACCAAAGGCCTAAGTGAGAATTTAGCTCAGAAGGTATCATCCAAACCACAAACAACATCACTAAAACAAGGTATTTCAAAGTCTGCTCTATAGAACTGCTGCTGTGGCAACTGGCTGCTAGATATCCAAAGCTGGTAGCTGAAACATGTAACTTGATTAAGCAGGGTTAAACCTATTGATTTGTTTTGCAAGTTGTATTGAGCTCTGTAGCTGAGAGAAGCTGCATGAGAGTTTAGGGTTTGATCAGTCGTGTTTCCATCTTGCTACAGAAAGTTTTCCAAGATGCATCCTTAAAAGAAAAATGGCATTGTGCGTGTGTCCTGCAGTCTTTCCATTTTATATGAAGGTGACACACCACTGTCTTTCTTGAAACATACTTAAGAATTCATGTTCTGTGCAAAAAACACCACCCAGGAGAAATTAAGTTACAGTAATCATAGTGCAAGCCAGTAATATGAAGCCTCACTTCTGGCTCTATTGGTATGGAATGCTTCTTGGTGGTAACACATCTAAATTCATTTTGGGTTCCCTCTCGACATCCTGTATTTGAAGATTCATCACACACAAATCAGTAGTTCAAAACAACACTATTTTTTTCTTAGGCCTAAGCCTTTCATCTTCTTGCTATATTTTTTCTTTGTGGTTCAGAGGAGACCTAAAGGGTCTAATTTATCCCGGAGTGGCTTAAAATGCTAGACACACTAGACTAGCTGAAAGCCACATTTCACCGCCTCTTTGAGGACCTCCATGGATTCAGTCAGCTAGAACTGGGAATAGAGTCCACTATATTTGGTTTAAACTGTACCAAAGTTCAGTACAGAACGTGGTGGTCATTCTCTTTTTTTTTACCATTTTTTTCTGTCAAAAGTCATCTTAGCAGAATTTTGCATATGTGTTCTCCCACTCCAACACCTCCCTCACATGGTGATTAAATCTTTTGCTTTCTGGTATTTATTGCCTCCCCCCAAAGTCTCCTCCATCAACAGCTAACCACAGGAAAGGGTTTTTAAAACACATGCACTTGAATCACACCACACTAAGCTCATGACAGCACATTAACGAGAAACAAAAGCAAATACAAGTATGAGCAAGCAGAAGAGTCATCCTTTGTGGTCATTGTCTACATTATGCTGCAAAGACTCCTAAATATCATACCAAATAAGAAGCACTATGAATCATTTAGTGCTACATTTTTACCAGTAAGAAATGATATTTGTATATTGTGCAGAGCAGAATACTGGACCCTCACATTTCTGCCATTTTCTCTGTCTTTTCACTTTCTTTTTTTAATTATTCTCTTTTAATTATTCTCAGATGTGGTACTCCTTCTTTCTGAAGATGAGCCAGAAGCAGATTACAATGGTTTTCTTTTGTATCTAAAATATCGTAGAGTTAAGCAATCAAGCAGGTTTGCAGGTATGACCTCAGATCTGCTCAGTGGGAAATGTAGCCTTGTGTGTTAACCCTAAAAAGGTCTAATGTTATTTCTAATATCTAGACTTTTCATTATTTTTTGAAAATTTTGCAAAATCTTTCTGAACCCAACCAAGTAAGATAACTCAGAAAAATTAAGGCACTTAATTGTAGCAGTTGGATGAATGGCAACACTTCTGAAACACTGAAAATATTTTTCTTCTTTAACATTGGTAGTTGGCATTGTTCAGCGAGATAATAACAGATGAAATCATCTCTGTAACTCATTTCAGGTTTCTCTTCTCTCATGAGTAATTCATCTACCCCAAATTCATACTGATTACTGTTTCAGCTCTACTCACTTCATAGACACATGAATGTGAGTAACAGGCTTTTTGTTAGTAGAAATTAAGCTTAATTATACTATTTTTGTGTTATTTTGCGTGGGTACTAGCAGATATCACTGACTTCTGATAGGATTTTGGTCCTCACATGACTCTGTCACTTCTCAAAGTGAGAGTCAGGAAGTAGTAAATAGTCAGTACTGTCACATAAAACCACTTGATCAACAACTAGGTGAGTGGAATCAAACCTGGTATTCCTGATGCCTCTATTTTACCATTTACCATCAAGAGGAAAAAGCAATGTGATTAATCCCTATACTGTTGCTATTGACTGGTCTGAAAAGAGGCTTATTTGTACAGAGAAAAACAACCAAGGAAAAAATAAATTTATCACATAGTCCCCAACTTCTTCTACAGGAGGTGAGCTCCAGATTCTTAAGGAAGCTCTTTCTTACTGGTTTTACATGAGAATGAACCAGGCCCTGGCTGGCAAGAGCCCATCATACAGAGAAATACCAGACCACCAAAACAAACCATCTGTCCAAGACAGAACACTACACAATATTGGTCTGATATTTAGTGAACTACCTCACTCTCAGATAACTGTGGGAATATCTGTATTATTCCACATGTTAGCTCTTTAGATTTCACCACTTTTCAAATCACCTGATCATTCACACTCCCCTATGCTCATCCATCTCTAGGATATTTTATGGAGCAAATTAATTTCCCCACAGATGAAAACAGAGGCAGTGCTAGGGACAGTTTGCTCCAGTTACCTTTTCCTACAGGTAAGAACAACAAGACTCCACATCTCTTGCACTCTCATGTACCCAGTCCATATGACATGTATTCCCTGCCCATTCTGCAGCACAGCCCTATACTTTTGTAGGGTTATGAAACTGAAAAGTTGAAAGGAAATTAATGTTTTAGGGCTACAATTGGTAGCATCAGGTGGGGCCCAGAGGAGAGTCAGGTAAAATAGTAGGAGTTAACCACACTGGAAGAGCTGGAGTACTATCTGTTCAGAGGTTGTGGGATCTCTAGAAATAGCTCTGGGCAGGTAGATTTCAGCTGCTTTGTATTGTTCTTTAACACATGCTGGAACAGGTAGATGCACTTAGTTTTCCAGTGTAGATGCAGACTGTGCTATTGTATTGATCAATGTGCCTGAAAATGTTTGCTATATTGGAACATACCTTTCCACATGCAATTGGTATTTTCATAGACTTCATACCACCACTTTCTGCAATGCTGTATCCAACCTCTGTGACCATTGGAAACTGAGAAGGACATTCTGGCCCACACATAGAAGTGAAAGCATGACTGAATGAAGAAGTCAGTTGAAAAACATATTTAAGCATCATGGATAACACCAATCCCATCAAAGGGCTCAACAGTTATTACACAAAAGCTTTGATGGTTGTCTCTTGATGAGAGATCAGTAACACACACAGAATACCAGTGTACAAATCATGTACTCTAACATGAAACATCTTTCCTTTCTTAAAACACCAATTCACTGCTAATGATCACCCAGACTTTAGCAAAGCTGTTTGAACAAGGCCACGTTACTAGTGGAAGAAGTTCCAGGCCTACACATCTGGAGGTACTACCATGGGTCACCTGCCAAACCTTAGTGCCCTCTTGTCCTCTTCTGAATTGGGATTTGGGCTAATGTTACCAGTGTACAATGATATTCTTTCTGCGTGGAGTCAGTGAGTCAGTGAGGGAAGATCAGTTTTGTGGTGCATACACTGCAGGGCCATTCATTTTAGCATGAGACCTGCTGCATGTCAGAGTCCTTCCTCAAACCAGGGTGTGAGACACTGGAATTCATGATTCCATTCCTTAAACCAGTATTACAGTATGAAACTGAAAATAGATAAAAGGTATCTGAGGAATAAGATCTTTTAAATTACATCATCATTTCCTTGGGCATCAAAGAAACACATGATGTAGCAAAAATAAGAAAAGGGAGATCTGAATTGTTATTGAAACCTCTTCTTTTTTTTTGAAAATAATTAGCTTAGGCCTTTAATCAAGATTCAGGCAAAGGCTCAGATCAGCTCACATAGGATATGAACCTCTTCACCTGTTCTTAGTTACGTGCATTTCTTCACAATGTTCACTGAGATCAATGCTCTGATGCCAGTTTTCTATTTGTTCTGTAATTCTTTATTTACAGCCATGTGGAAATGAAGCTGATGCTTTTACCAGCCATTCAAGATTAGCAAATTCTTCCTCCAGTGTCTGTGAATCCACCCTTGCAAGTACAGTCCGTGTTACTCTTCTTCAAAACCATTCTGCAAGCATGACAAGAAATGTCTTAGAAAAACATAACTTTATATATTCCAGCTGTTCTACAGCTTTGAGAGGCATTTTCTGTACGAATTGCACAGACAACTTGGCAGAAAGCTAATCACATTGCTTGGATCTGTGTCCCTTCAAAATAAGTGCAGACATTTCTGTGGAAAGCCGACTGTGTATAAAAGGAAGTAATATTTTGGCCCACAGAGAGACCACACACATTTTCTGGAATGTGAGAAGATTTTATTCTCAATGAATACCATCCCTTTATACTACCAGGCAACACAAAGTAAACAGTCATTAATTATATAACTAACAAGAGTATTAGATTATTGTATGGGTTTATCCAGGACTGTCTTTCAAATGGTTTTAGAAAGAAATAAGGTTTTGGTCATCCCACAACATATCACCAAGAGCCCCACATCATAATATAGGAGACAGTTGTGGTCCTTGATGTAGAATTCTGAATATCTTAGCTCGAACAACTTCTGCTTGTAACTTACAGTATAATTTTAGGTTTTCATAAATTGTAGAATACCCTGAGCTTGAAGGGACCCACAAGAATCACTGAGTCCAGTGCCTAAGCCTGCACAGGAGAATCCTAAGAAACACATCATGTGCCTGAAAGCATTGCCCAAACTGTTCTTGAACTCTGGCAGGCTTGGTATCATGAGCACTTCCCTGGGGAGCCTGTTCCAGTGCCCAGCCTCCCTCTTGGTGATGGACCTTTTCCTAATAACCGCTCCCTTGGGTCCTGTCACCAGAGAGAAGAGGTCAGTGTCTGCCCTTCTGCTTCCTCTCATGAGGAAGTTGTAGACCATGATGAGGTGTCCCCTCCATCTCGTCTTCTACAGGCTGAACAAACCAAGTGAACTCAGCAGTTCCTCATGCAGTTTCCCCTCTAGGCCCTTGTATACGGCCTTGTAGGGATGGAAGACTGACACACAGAAGACTGGCACACGGTCTTTTATTGGGACCAGTGCTGTTCAATAGCATCATCGATGACTCAGACCATGGGATTGAGTGCGCCTCCTCAGATTTGCAAGCTAAGTGAAGGACAGGATGCCATCCAGAGGGAGCTGCACAAGCTGGATAAGTGGCACCATGGGAAGTTCAGGATGTTCAGTGAGGCCAAGTGCAAGGTTCTGCACCTGTGTCAGGGCAACCCCTGGTAGCAATCCAGGCTGGGGGATGAAAGGATTGTGAGTAGTTCTGCTGAGAAGAACTTTGGGGTGCTGGTGGATGAAAAGATAGACATGAGCTGAAAGTGGGCACTCATAGCCCAGAAACCAACTGTGTCCTGGGCTGCATGAAAACTACATGACCTCCAAATCAAGTGAGGTGATTCTGCCTCTCTGTTCCACTCTGGTGAGACCCCACTTGGAGCACTGCATCCAGTTCTGGGGTCCTCAGCACAAGAAAGACATGGACTTGTTGGAGTGAGTATAGAGCAGTGCCACAAAAGTGATCCAAGGGCTGGAACACTATTCTTTGAGGACAGGCTGAGAGAGTTGAGGCTATTCAGCCTCAGGAAGACTCTTGGGAGACCTTATTGTGGCCTTTCAGTACTTCTAGGGGGCTGAGAAAAAAGATGAGGACAGATTTTTTTAGCAGGGCCTGTGGTGATGGGACAAGAGATAATGGTTTTAAACTAAAAGATGGTTGATTGATACTATATATAAGGAAGAGATGTTTTATGATGACAGGGGTGAAACAGTGCAATAGGTTGCCCAGAGAGGTGATAGATGTCCCATCCCTTGTAAACATTCAAGGCCAGGTTGGACAGGGCTCTCAGCAACCTGATGTAGTTGAATACATCCCTGATTATTGCAGAGGGTTTATAGTAGATGACTTTTAAAGTCCTGCCCAACCCAACCCATTCAGTGACTCAATGACTAAGAGTGAAGACAATAACATGTACTCATCTTCTAAAAGACATTCTCTTTTCAGGGAAAAAAGATTTACATGCATTACTTCATAGAAAATGCTTATCATCTCACAAAAAAAAAGTTATATTCAATTTCTCTGTTGGTTGGATTCATCTAAGATTATTAAACTATTTAACATATTTTAACAATTCTAAAATTCACAGACTCTTCAGTTTGGCCGTGGAGGGAGAGCAGGAAGAAGGAAAGCACTGTTGTTGAAAGGAAGATTTTCCACACTATTTTGTTTATTAAGAAAGGAAAATGATTTTCCCAAGGACCAAGTTTTCCAGAGTGACATAAAAGCATGGTCTTTTTCCAGCATCCAATGATGTTCAAGAGTGCAATTATTATAAAGTATCAGTCAACAAGCCTGTTAGCCCTCCTGCCCTGACACTACCTCCTTTTCTTAGAAGTTGAGTTTAATACCCTCACAGAAACTATGCAATTATAGCATGCTATAAACAAGGACATTAAGTATGCATCCCTGAAGCAACCTTACCCAACAGATGTGGTCAAAAAAGTAATCATGAGGCAATAGTTATTAGTATCTCCAGTACACACATCTGGTGCAATCCAGGAAAGGAGAGGACAAGAAAAAACATGGTCACTGACTAAAAAATTCCAGCTTAATATATGAACAGTCACGAGGAGATAGCAGTAAAATAGAGAGGTGGTTTTGAGTGCAATGTTATGGTAATAGATTTTTCCAATACAAGTACCACCATTATTCACATGAGAAGTCAATTTTCAAGTTAGTGAAGAGAAAGAGATGGGTGGTTGAGGCATAGATTTATGCTCCAAAAAGCAATGGATAATGTCTAAAAAAACAAGAAGAAAAATAGTTGTGTCTGTGTCCACTAAGGAAACTGAATGGATAAAATACACATCCACAGAACATACCACCTAAATGGGAAGTGATCTGAAGCCTTTCTTTCACATATTAGGCAGATTCCTTGAGCAAGAATCTGAGCACCTGCTGTCACGACAAAACACCAGTACTCTCAGAGGGCTACTTTTTGACAATTTTTTCATTGCAACTTATTCTGCCTACGTGACACAATGAATAGCTACATCCTGCAGAACTGAAGCAATGGTCTTCTTCACACACAGTGGTTATTAAAACAAGTGGAAAACTGAGTCATTCATGCTTTTCACGTGTATTTCTTACAATATATGCTTTCCCTCAGAGATAACCAACCCATCTTGAGGGCTTCATTAGTTTGGTTTCGATTTTAGTTTGCAGGACGATAGCCTGGAGGAAGGTGAGAGAAACTGAATCAAATACATGACAAATTGCTTATATGATAGTCTTCTGTTTTACTTAAATGGAGAAATAATAGCAAGGGTGGACTGACTTTATTGTTAATTTCAAAATGAGACTAGTATCTCTGGACAGGAGCACTAGTGGTAGTTTTATTTTGATTTCACAATGCGCTGGCTTTTGATTGTATTAGGTCTGCAAGGTGGAGTGAGGTACAAGGATACCAGCTGAACAATCAGTTAATAAAATGCTGTTTCAAGTTCACTGGGTGGGTTAAGTTACAAAGGTGCAGCTGTAACATCCTGCCAATGCCAAGTGACATAACCCTATTACAGTAAAAATTCATTTTGGTTTGCATTTCAGCTGAACCAATGCACAAGAATGGAGAAGGTGAAAGAATGAGTTGGAAATAACCTCATGTGTCAAGATAAAGTCAGTTTAATAAAGCAAAGACTACTTCCTGGGAAGTAGGACTTCAGAACACCAGTTTTTCTAAAAGACAGACGTTGTAACAAGGAATTCCTTCTCCTCCCTCCTAGCTTTTATTGTTGACCAGACATCATAGGTATGGAATACTGTTTTGGGTCAGCTGTCTCAGCTCCTTTCCCTCCCACCAAGATCTTGCCCAGCCCCAGCATACTGATGCGGGCAATTTTTCCCAGTGCTGGAAGGACAGTGCTGATGCTGTGTGAGCACTGCTCAGCAGCTGCCAAAACATGGGTGTGTTATCAACACCTCTCTAGCCACCAATACAAAGCATAGCACTGGGAAGGCTACTATGGGGAAAATGAACTCCATCTCAGGCAGACCAAATACACTAGGCTAGATTTTCTGCTTATTATTTACTAGGAAAAATCTATATAGATCTTCAGGAGGCAAGTGATGTTGCCTTTGCATATAGTGCACATATTGCCATATAGTTTCATAGCTATTTTCCACAAAAATGTGCTTAACATTCACTGGAGCATGGCTTGGTTGGAATCTTCTATGCATTTGTGCTCTTCAAGACCTTAACATGTCCGTTGTACAAGCACAACACAATGATGTTTCCTGCAATGAATCAGTTTTGTGTGTGCACTCTTAAGGCTTCAAAATCACTCAGCATGTGTCTGAAAAACCTTTAAGAGCCAGTATGGAAAGTCTCCAGTTGTTGTTGCCTTACATTAATCTATTGCAGCAATGTCAGATACGTGTTTCTCAGATACACAGAAAGATGTTGTTCCTTTTATTTCAGTGTCATCATATTAGCTGGAAGTGAGAATCTCCAGCAGGAAGCTCTTCTGTTTTGTCATAGGTTTGATGTAGGGAATATGCATAGAAAGACTTGAACAGAAAATACATTGTAAGGTATTTTCAATGTTTTCAGTTCAACTCCACTATTGAAGTGAAATCCATATCTAGGAGCTAAGCTGTAATAGTAGGTGTGCTTCCAGGCAAGGTATTCCTTCCTTTGGTAGACTGATGATACTGGTTGTGTAGAAACACGCATCCATTTCCTATCAGGCAATTAGTGCAACAGTGTCAAGCTGTGCAGATTATCTTTAAGCCTTGGAGCGAGAGAGAGAAAGGAGACAAGGGAGGGGGCAGAACCAAAGAACATACTGTTACTTGACAGTAAGCCCTTTCCCAGTACAATGTGGTTTTACACTGCCTCTGTCTGGGTGTGAAGTCATATCTGATCTTGGCAAAAATCATCTTGCGAAACAGTTTTTCATGAAGGACAAGAAATAGTTCACATTAAATGGCTTGACAGTTGGACAGGGTGGACATCAGTGGCACACAGTGCAATGTATCCTCACAGAAATGAAACTGTGAGAGGGAATAGGTATTCTGCCTGACTTGAACTGAGCTGCTGCTTGGCTCCTTTCTGTTGTCAGCTGCCTCTACAGTCAAGATGTGCTTTTGATAGTTGGTTTGTGCTTCTTTTTACTGAGATGCTGCTGTTCTGCAGACACATTTCACTCTGATGTGGTTTGCTTCTGAAACCACTGAAGAAACATCAGTGTGACGAAGTAGCTTGCCTGCTTTAACACAAAACCCATGCTGTCTTTTCTCATCTACAGCGGTTCATGACTGGGGTCTATTCATCACCATGATGTTTGGGTTGCTCAGAATGGTGTTCGGACTCTTTGCCAAAAGAAACAAAATATTTGCAGCCTGAAGTGGTCACTAAGCAAGCAGTTGCTGGCCTAGAGACCCTGGTGTGAAATTGCAGTCACAGCCACTGAAAACCATACCTCATCCCTCAGCAGTTAAGGCATATGAAGAAGGAATGTCTGTTTTTCTTTAATAGTTCTCATGAAATCACATTGTTAATGTGCACAGTTAGGGAGTTTTTCAAATTATATCACTGATTTCTATTAGTTTCTTCTCTCCATGATGCAGTTAATTTTAAGACCAGTTCTCCTCATAGATAACTTTCCTAGGGTTTTGATTAAGAAATTTTACTGTATCAGTAGGACTTAGAAAATACAGTGCCAAACAGAAATAACTTTTATCATCTTCTCTATCTATTTGCCTTGAACAGAAAAGTTTGGTAGTGCAGTACTTACAAGTTTGAAGAACAAGGTATTTCAGTTTTGGAGTCTTGGAAATTTCTTTCAGCTGCAAATAATTTTATATGTGAGGTTCCTTTTGCACTCCTGCCCTTATTTTCATGTCATTACTGGTGGCAAATAATCTGAAGAAGGAAACTCTAAATGAGACAGTTTAATATTCTTTATGAAGTCC
This sequence comes from Acanthisitta chloris, assembly GCF_000695815.1. Classification (NCBI taxonomy): domain Eukaryota; kingdom Metazoa; phylum Chordata; class Aves; order Passeriformes; family Acanthisittidae; genus Acanthisitta; species Acanthisitta chloris. The sequence continues at coordinate 12,760 of NW_008676273.1, forward strand.
CAGTCTGTGTGGGAGGTAAGTCAGGTATGAGCAATAAGAGGCAGGCAAATCCAGGATTTACAAGCTGTCTGTCCTCCCAAAAGAGTCTGAGGTGGGCCTGAAGTGCTAAAGGGTCAGAAAAGTTTACTCTAACAGGTGGAACTGGGTTCTGAGAAGATTTTCTTCAGGTAGATTTTGGGCCTTAGCCGTATCCTGAAAATACTCCAGAAGAAACCACGTCTCTTGTAAGCCATGGAGGTCACTTTGCTTAGACTTATGTGATGGCTTGGCTTAGGTAGTAAGATGCTATCCTACTGGGTTCTTCTGGTACCGAGATGTGAGTCCATGACCAGTGAAGGGTAAGCAAAGAAGCTAGAGCTTTATGAGGGTATGTGGGACAGTGTAGGCTACTGTGAAGCGATGGAAAAGGAAGAAGCATTTGAAGTTTTGGGGTCCTACTCTGTGCTATGTGTACACTGTGGCTGCTTGTTGGAGTTCATTTTTCCAACTAGGACTTAAAGCTAAAACTGCTCTGTTCTTCCAGTTAACCTCTTAGTCTGTTCCGGCATCTGTTTTTTTTGATTATTTTTTAGGCTATGAACTGGTGTCCTTGGCAGTCCAACGTCCATGCAACAGGAGGTGGAATGGAAGATGAGATTTTGTGTTTCTGGGACGAAAATTGTAAGAAAATCACCCAAAGTGCATCTACAGATTCTCAGGTGAAGTGATGAAATGTCTGTGTACTTAGGCTATGCTCCTTTTGTATAGCTGTGCTAATTTGGCAAAGTCCCACTGGCTTTGAGGGTAGTTGTGCAGTCAGAGGAACAGAAGGATTTTCTCTGGATGTGCAGTTGTGTGTGTGTGTGTGTGTTTGGACTCAGAAGCAGCTTATTGTTTTCATTTGCCACTTCTGTCTCCACGCAGAAGCGACTGAAGAGGAGATGGTCTTGCAGCCAGACATTTCTCATAATTTTTTCCTCATTGGCAGTAAGACTCTTGGCCAAAAGTCTTGATGTGAAGAGAATGTTGAAGGGGAGGAAAAATTCCCAGAGCACTGGGGTGAGGAGAGGTGTGAGAGTCAGAGGTCAGTTATGTGTCTCTGCAGTCTGAGTTATTAGGAGACGGAGGAACACATTCTCAGCTGTAGTCAACCAGCATAAATGTTGATTTGCTGGAGCTGTTGCAACTCGACTGAGGATGTGTTGAAGGGCTTTGGTGTTAGAGTGATAAGCTGTTACCATGTTTAGATAGGATAATGAGGAAACTGTACTTTGTAGTCTTGTAAATAAATGTAAACTGTTTTTCGGTATCTTGTTTAAACATTGTAGGTAACATTTCAGATCTCTGTATGCTGTATGTTAAGACCTTCTGAAAACTAAAGCAGAATTTTAAATTGCAATAGATTTGTTCCTTACTCTGGTGACCCCAAACCAGTGAACTGATGATGGGACAAGGCCTTCCTGGAAATCAGATGAAAATATGGATGTTTAAGACAAATCTCACTGTCTTATTTAGAGCTGTCTGGGTTTTAATTAATGATTTTGGCTGTGAAGCAATGTGGTGCAAAGCATACCCCTTGTACCCTGCTGACTGCTAGAGGAAAGTGGAGTTTCCTTGCAGCTCTGTATTGGTGTATGGTGCTGTAGGGCTGCACTATACACAGAAGTTGTTCCTTGCTATTAAGCCTCCTTGTTTCTGGTGCTTAGTGTCACTCCTATCTGTTAAGTTTTACTTGTTCCACTGTTAACTGGGGTGATCCAACAGAAGCATCTGAAGTTAAAGGAAAATAAATTATTTTCACACTGGCTGCATTTTCCCAAGTATGGTTATTGTTTCACACTCTTTGGCAAGTTAGGAACAAAGAAGCTTTAGATTTTTAACTTGACATCTGATACTTAAAAATACTTTTTGTACTCTATAGCTACTTTTGAAGACATTTATTAAATTTCTAATTTATTAAATCGCAGCTATACTGGGTTGCTCTCTTGGACCCAGGGACTTAGGTGGAACAGGGACCTGGCTTCAACACCTGCTTGTAAGAGGAAAGCAGAGGAGAGTCAAAACAAAGGTGAATGGAAGAGACAGTGCCGCAGAGACATGTATGGATATGCTTATACATTATTCCTCTGTAGTGCTGCTTATCTGTGTTACTTTTTCTGCCTTTTCCCTCCTTATTTGTGCACAGGTCTTAAGGTCATGCCTTGTGATGTTCTGAGAAATGATCTGAACGTGACATGATCATTAGTCTGAACTACTGTTGTTTGAGGTTTCTCAGTTATTTGTAAGTTGTGAATATACCCTTTGAAATGAAACCTAGATTTAAACTCACCTTTGAGGTGTAAAACTTTTGCCATATAAGTCAAATGTATTGGTAATTTCCTGAAGCTGAAGGGTTACTTATCATCCCATTTCCTATTGAGTTTACTTTTCTGCAAGAGAAAGTAATTGCTATGACCAAAAAGACCAGGTTGTTGTTACACAGATATGTTCCTGCTTAGGAAGACTCTTAGTACCTTACTATAAGAAGTTGAATGTTTGAAGAAATTGTGGATGTATCAAAATATGCTCAGAAAAGATGCTGTGATGGAGTTTGTGAGATTGTTCTAAGTCATCCTCAGACAACCATAACCACAAATGTTTTACACCCAAATAAATTATTAGATAAATTGCAGCTGAATCTCCCTGTTTAGTCCTCATGCAAATGTTGAAGACCTCAGATAACAATGAAGATCTGTCAGCGTTTGTTGGCTACTTTAGTAATTAAGGTTGTCTGTCACTGAGCATATTCAGAACAACTGGAAGATAATAACTTTATAATAGCACTGAGTCCATTTTTGAGATACTTTTGAAATTACTATTAGAGCAATTTGCTAGAAAATAAAAACAATAATTTTGGTGGTAAATTCCGTCCCCTTAGAAAACTTGTTGTAGATAAAAGAACACATACAGGCAAATAAAATATGTAATTGCTTTGAAAAATACCTGAATGTGATCTTGAAACAATGAAATAAATCTGGAAAACTCCACTCAAAAACATGGAAATTAATATCAACTTCTCTGATATCTCCCTATTCCATTTCACTCCTTTTTGACTTAAACTAGTAAGCAAATTTCAGTCAGTCTTGAAGATAATTTTGGATGCCTCCAAAGACTCTGAATCTCTTCCTTCAAAGTCATTATGAACACTGAATAGAGACAGTGTATAGAATTCACTGAGTTGTAAACTCATGGTCCAAAATATTGACATGGATTATGTACATTTCAATAACTTGAGAAGAAGCAAAGCTGGAAAATTAATCTCTACTGAAATAATTTAGTGGTGGTGTTGAAATTCAGGTCAGGAGGAACACATATGATTCAGCACTAGGAGAGTAGGTGTTTGCTTTTAGCAGTGTCTCCAGGGAGCCACTGTAGCAGCTTCACAAAGCTGAGGCAGACTGCCCATTTGCAACAGTCCCGTGGGCCTTCATCAGGTACCGCTGTGGTAAGTACTACAGTTTCAGAGGGCTCTACAGTTCCTCATTTATTTATGCTGATAATAATTTGAGCTGGAGAAGTGCTATCCTCTCACATTCATGGAGAACTCAGGTGCAGGTGATGGGAGGGCATTGGTTACCCACATTCATTTAAGTTGGCCACCCAAGACTTCATACCTTCACACTTATTTTCAAGGTGTGGTTCATCTGGTCTGTTTTAGATGTGATATACTACTATGTCTCAGAAGTTTCTTTTTTCTCCTTGGGTGACTAGCTTGGCCATGTGATTGTCAGTAACTCATCTGACCAGAGAAGCAGCAACTTCAAGGAAAAAGGTATCAAATTTCTCTTGCCACTCTGTGCCTAAAAACCTCACAGCTTTGCTTGGCATTGACATAGTGCTACAGAAGGTCTATAGTAGAGCAGTGAGGCAAATACAGCTCTCAGCCACCTCAGTTTCGTACCAGACTCTTGCTGCAGTTAAAATTCAGTAGCTTCTTCTCATGGTGATACCAGGTTAATGAGTCTTGTATGTTCTTTGTGCTGCTAGACCGGTGTAGCTTCTGGCCTTCAGTGTCTAGCTCCTGAGGTTTACTACAATTGCAGACATACTCAATACACAGTTTCACTAAATGATTTTGTGGGATCGCTATTAAAAGATCTCCTTAACAGTACTAACCAAGCAGTTGGAGACACTACCTCATTATAGTTGGATCAATTGCAAACTGTCTGCAAGGCTTGTGCAGCCAGATGGGAGAGCTCAGTATTGAGACATTACCAAACACAGATGAGACTGATGTTGTAAATGTGTGGAGAATCAGGACTTCATGTTCAATATTTTTCTTTGACAGAAATATCTCCTCAATGTGGCACAGTCCTGGCAGTTAATGCCTGGTCCCTATTAAGAATATATTGCCTTCAGCTCTTTATTAATATGATAATGCTCTATAGATAATGCTAGCTTCCCACATCCTATGCAGCATGTTTCCTGCTGCAGGAATGAGCCATAATGTGGGTGGGGATGGTGAACATGACTGGCACAATCTTTGTAGAATTGTGATGTATCTTTCCTTTTCTTTTGTACATATTTTATTTTACAGGTCACAAAGGGAGAGTCTTGTATATTGCCCTGAGCCGAGATCAGAGCAGGCTCATTTCTGTTGTGGTGGATGTGGAAGTGCTGTGAGTCTGGGGAGAGCAAGCATAACAGGAACGCTCTTTAATAATGGTACTTGAGCTCATTCTTGTGACTTCTTTTCCTTGAAAGCCAGTGATTAATGTACTTAGCCCATTCAATAATTCAAAATATGTGTCTTCCTTCCAAAGGAAACATGGCAAAAGACAGTACAATTGTTTAAAGAGAATACAATTTTCTTTATCAGTCCATCACGTGAAATGTTAGTAGCTTTTTTTACCCTGGAGGAACAATGACTCTGAAGAATAATGTCACATGTATTTTCATTAAGCAAACATGAATGGAATCCACCCTGTGTCAAGTGGCAGCATAAAGTCTTAGGTCCTGCTTTTAGCTTTGATTCTTTTAATAAATTTTACATTATCTTAGCAGCCCTGTTGGAAACCACACGCTAATTAATGTAAAGTTCCATGAATCATTCAAAGGCTACAATGAGCAGAGGCCGGACAGGGCTCTGTCTTGTTCTGTGTATCACATAGACCATGGTATGTCAAAATATTTCTAGAGAACTAGGTTGAATATATAACTGTATCTAAATATAAATGATTTATTGGGAAACATTCATAGTGGCTTTCATAACTAGCTTAATTAGAAAACTGTCTTTATCAGATTTTTAATTATTTCCTTTCTTAAAACCCATGTACTATGTTTGACAAGGACTGACAATATAAATAATTGCATAATAGTTATATTATTATGCATAATTATGCAATCAACTAGTTAATAAGCCAGATGTACAGTCAAAGAAGCATGCTGCTTGGGTTAAACACAGCTGTTAGTTCATTCATTCCTTAAGGGTACCAGGTCAGTTCTGGTTGGCAGCAAACCATGCAGCTGTCACCCTCTTAGGAATTTTATTTCATGCTCACAAGGACCAAACCTCTTTGACTTCCACAGACATTTGCCTGTGGAAGACTTGGACACTGTCAACAGGTAAGTAAAGATGTCAGGATTGGTCTTCAGAAGAAATTCAGATGCAACTCAGTAGTGCTGTTCAAAATGTGTCCTGTCCGCAGACATCTTTGGAGCTTTGCTTTCATTATTAGGAGTGAGGAGAGGCAAGGAATAAAGATTCAATCTTTCATTGCTATATTAAAAGCCCTGTGAGCTCAGAAAAGTTTATTGTTTGAATGCCTTTTTCTTCTTTTTTTTTCTTTTTTTTTTCCTTCCCCTGAAAATTTATTTAGAATATTTCCTGCAGCTAGGGAATAATAGGGTATTAGGGCAATGGAGAAGTGTCAGTCCATGGAAAATGATGCTGTGGTCAAATGCATGAAAAGAGATAGGTAGCACAAGTACCTCTGGAAATGAATGTGAAACTATCATGTCCTTAGTTCTCATGATTTTTAAAACCTCATCTTCTGCTGTTCATAAATCATGTGGTTGCTAACTTTAGCACTGGAGGGTTGAGACCACGTCTGTTTTGCCTAGTAGGATGTTAATTTACAATAAATCTGCCACTAACCTACTGGGTTCTGATGTGGTCTTCAAATCAGGTTGGAAAATGGTAATGTGGTTATCTAGTGAGAAATTAATACCAAGAAACACAAGCCTAAATATGGGAAATAATTTATACTGTACCTGTCTTGTCATATGAGCATGTTTGTTGCTGGAGATTTTATCAAACATTTAGAATCTAATTTAAATATTTAAAATAGTCTTTTAAATAAAAGCTTTAAGAAATGTTAAAATTGTTTTTTCTTTTTTGAATGAGAAAGAAGGAGTGGAATTAGTCTCCTTACTGGCATATTTTTTTATTTCTCCCAGAAATTCTCTGTCTTTCCTTTGGCAGCACCTAAATGATAATGGTTTGTCCAATATAGGATGAGGTGTATAACAGAGAATGGGAGGCTGTAGGAAGGAAGGACCTGATCAATACTGAAACCATGCACATCTTGTCGAGTACTCGACTGTCAAAACAAGAAAGTACATTTCTCCCAGTCTAAGAACTGTCATATCTTAGTTGCTCATTTTTTACTAGCCAAACTTATTTCCCAGGATGTATTTTAATATAATATCTAAAAGTGGGAGAAGCCATTGATTTCAGTAGAACTAATCAACAGCTCATAAATACGAGAAAAACTTGTTTGTGTGACCTGCAGATCTGTTATGCAACCGTGTCTGAGAAGGTATTAAAATGTGCATTTAAATTCCAGCCATGTGAAATCTTGACTTTTCTCTGTAGAATATGGCATAGATTTAGCTCATTGCCTGTTATAGGCCTGGTATATTGTTCAGGCCCAGAGTGAGATGGAAATCAGAACTCATTTCTAAAAGGTCCAACTTGTTCTGCCTCTGAGGTCTATGCACTGAAGGCTGAGTCTTCAGGGGTGGCACGGATGACTGAGTAAAATTTACGTTGTGTAAACTAAGACCTTCATCACCACAGCCCTGTAGGAGGTGAAATGCAAAACTTCAGCTGAAAAATCATTTCTACTAGAGCAAAAACTTCACTGTTCATACAGGGCAGGTGTTTTACCAGGTGTATCAATATGGCAAAGTAATTGTCTGTCTGTAATGCAAGGAAATGGATTAAAGAATCTCAGACTGGGGAATCCACTTGTTTCCACGTGTATAAACCCTAGTTTAGGAGACAGTCCCCTGTTCTGCCACTGTATGATCTGACTTGATGCTATCTACATAAATGTTGCCTTAGTTTGTGTAATGCAGTTTATATCTGTTCATTTCCTCCAATTATCTCATACAGCCACAGTGAGAAGAAATAGCTACATTCCAGATGTCACAATGGCATTGAATTTATCATAATACTTTTGTTAGCAAGTATGGGTTCCATCCCATAGTGCTGGAACTGTACTGGGAATGGATTCATGCCTCTTGATTAGACAAAGTCCCGGCTTGCTTCTGCTCTTTTTTCCCCACAGGTTTACACTACTGGCAGTAGTGGCAGAGTTTGGAATGTTGGAGTTTTTTTACCATTTAAGTCCAGTTCCACTGGCTCATTTTGCACGCTTCACTCAGTAACATTTGTGTAAAAAGTAAATTCTGAAAGTATTTTGAGATAGCTCCTAAATTAAGAGCTAGAGGAGGCAGGCTGCACATTTTTCTCTAGCACATTTCTTCATGCATTGTAAAGTTCTCCCAGGTCAGAACCTCTCATTCCTGGTCTCTAAGGTTCTGCAACACTTTGATCAGAACTACCATGTGGAAAAGGGAGAAATACTGTATGAGAGGCTTTGAGTGGGATTTTTCACTGACAAGGGTGCTGCCTGTGACTTTCAGGGAAGATGAAAATGCAGACCAAAGTGGAAGTAGTAAGATGAAAAAAATACCATAGCAGGATGAAAGAAAGACAGTGAAAAAGTGAGCAAAGAGTAAAGAAATTAAATAAGGCTAATTTATGGGAAGGGTGAAATAGCCCTAGGTGATTAATTGTCTAGAAGATCAGCTGCAGATTTTTCACTGGATAGATGTTTTTGTTTTCTGAAGGTTTTTAGAATTACTTTTTGCCTAAGCAAGGGTTTGGTGGTTTGAAAGAACACAAAAAGTCTGGACTTACATATTTCCTGTGTGGTTAAAGACAGAATCAAGTAACCACTTTGGGCATTGGTAGTAGTCAGTGGGGCAAATTCTCTCGGCTTCACTGATGTAAGCTCACTTGGCTGGGAATCCTCTTTGGATAAAACTGCAGTATCCAAAGTCTGTGAAGGTGAATTTATCCATCAAAAGTTTTGATTTTAAGGCTTAAAAGAACAAGTCTTGGTAAATTCACTGTTATTTAATAAATTTGTTCATTGAACTGCTTTGCTTTTCTGTTTGTGTGTGCCTCTGTGACTGTATTTGTGTACTTGTTTATGTGTTCAGCTCAAGAGTCAGAAAAAACATTTTAGCAATAAGCGTAGGAATGTGGAGAGTTCTGACTGTGTAATGTTTGTAATGGCCAGAAAACAAAGATGATGTTCATTATCAAATCTTTCAGTAAAGATCCCTGTAGTTTAGGCCATCTCCTTCCTCACACTTTATTATTCCTCTATGACAAAACTACTGCTTTTTCTCAACATGATCAGGTTAAGGCGGTTGTGTAAAAAAGTTTTAGTTTGTATTTTCTCATGTTTTTCTTGTAAGTGGTGATTAATTGCTCATGATGAACAGAGCAATAATTTTAAAATTAAAATCAATGGAAATTTTCTCCACCCTTTGAATAACTTCTGCTTTCTCTTAGCTAATGCTTACCTCCAAATAAAGAGCTCCTGTAGCAACACTAAATAAAAGCAACTCCTTTTTGAGGCACTGAAAATGCCCAAGACCGTTAATATAGACACAGGCAGAAACATTTTACAGCATAGATCTCTTTGCTTCTTGACAAGTGCTTGTTGAAGCATATAAATTTCACTGCACATCTGAAACAGTAGTAGTGGCATCATAAAATTAAGGCTGTTTTATATTATGAACAGTGCTTTATAATACTGATACTCCAGCTGTGATAGTCCCTGTCATTTCTCTGGAGTATGGGTTTTTAGTTGATTTTTTGAACACAAGGTTGCTGATTTTGGTGTATTCTGCAAACATATTGTACATACAAAACATTACGTACACAGACTATCTGTACTGCAACAGACAGAGCTTTTCCACAGAAACTGACAGCTAAAAGCAGTAGATTTTAATTGCCACTCCTTTATTAAATGCAAAGTACACAAAGGGATAAAATTTCAAGGATTCAAGTACAAGACAGTTAGGCAATGCATATGTATTATGTCCCACAGTCAAATGCAGGCGCTGCAACTTAATTTTCTGAAGCTTAACAGTCCCATACACCTGTAAAATCAGGAGCTCTGCTGCAGAGAAACTACCAAGTGTTTCAGGTGTCTGGAGTTGTGCCTAGCATCTCACGAACATTCAGGCTAAATTGCAGAAATCCAGATACAGAAGAACGCAGTATATACTCAGCATGCAATGAGAATGCATACAGATGGATTAGGTTCTTGACAAGGAGTACTAATCCAAGTAGAACTCAGTGCACACTTGCAACACAATGATGTTGAAAGCCTGAGTAACAAATCCCCATACAATGACTCCATGACGGACACTATAAGCTATAAATGCTGTTGTAGCAGAGCTACATCAAGCGGTTTAAATTCAGTGTGGGAATACCTCTTTTACTGGTATAACAAAGCTGTTTCTAAAAGTTCTAGTTTCCAAAACTAGATATAGTTAAACAAATCACTTTGTCAAAACCCAATCTGTTAGGCTCCCCTTATGGTTTTCTTTATCCAATGAATGTATTGCTTTGTGAGTCGAGTGTAGACACCAGGGCCATCAGCAGTGCCACACTTGTTTGGCTTCCCAAAAGCAGTGATGCCTCTCATCACATTCTGGCATCTTAAAGGTCCACCAGAATCCCCCTATAAAAGAATAAAAAGATTGTCATTCAAATTAACAAAAGCTAGAAAATAATTCTTTTAAATAGATTTTCACCAGCTGAATGGAGAAAATAAAAATGTAGAAAGTGTTATTGTGGAGTTTGTTTCCCTCCTTGGAAGTTAAGACTTCGAAGACTTAAGAAAGAAAGACTTCAGTTTAATCTTTCAAATATGAGCAATAGGGAATGAATCTAGCTCAGTGCTAAGGAACAGTTAGTCTCTTCGAAAATGAAGAAAAAAAGCTGAACAGTTTCCTCTTGAAAACCATGAAGTGTCCAGAAATTGATGCCTTTTTTGTAACTTTGTTAATGTAATATTGAAATATTTTAAAATGTGGTAGTTCTTACACAGTTGTGCACTTGATCTGGGGCCCAGTTAAAATGCTTTTTGTCAGCAAAAGCCCTGTGACATCAAAGAAGTTGTTCCACTGATGTTAGCTGCTGAGATTGGGGTCATGAGCTGTTTTGTGGAGATTTTAATATTAAACTCATTTTAGTCAAGATGAGAATAACTGTGTGTCATACCTGGATAAAACTGCAGTATTCAAAGTCTGTGAAGGTGAATTTATCCATCAAAAGTTTTGATTTTAAGGCTTAAAAGAACAAGCCTTGGTAAATTCACTATTATTTAATAAAATTTTTCATTGAACTGAAGAGAGGCAGAAATGATAAGTGTGTAAAAGCTAGAAATTTATGCTTTATTTTTAATATAACTTATGCAGCTATAGACAATAAATACACTTACTTTGCATGAGTCCTTTTTTCCAGTCTTATCCCCTGCACAAATCATGTTCTCTGTTATAACAGGGTTCTTATTATAATGCTTTGCATCATTGCAGGTTTTCCTATTGATGACAGTGACATTGACTTCCCTCAGGGTATCAGAATGCCTTTTTCGACGAATGTCAGTTAGTCCCCATCCTGCTACTGTGCAAACTGTTCCTGGTTGGACATCATCCCCTGAGTTAGGCACTTGAATGACTTTCACGGCTGCATTAATTTTTGCTCTTCCGCTAAGCTGTGGAATACATGGAAAATAGGCATTAGGGGACAGATTCTAAGAGAGGATCCTGCATGTTAACCGTCGGGTATTTCCCATTATGGTAATGGGGGATTGCAGCAACCCCTTTTTGAGATTCCTCTGTTCTTTGTGACAAGATTTATTCCATCAATATAAGAATGAGGGAAATGAGTATTCTTTGTCTCATGAAAACTGATTTAGCTTCTGCTGAAATATTAGCTCTGAAAACTGTCTTATTTTACTTCTTTGGCTCTCAGACCATTGAGAAGACAAAATAACAGTAATCACTGAAGGCAGCAAAGCTGAGAAAAAAAGAAGTCAGGCATTTTTAATTAGAATAGTTTTTCAGACAGAACATTAGGGTTTTTAACCAAACTATTTATCTGTGTGAATCTTTATTCTGTCACTGAAAAGCCAGAAGATGAAATATCTTGATCAAGCTCCACAATTTGTCTACTTCTAGCTTTGGCATGCATTACAGGAATTGTTGATTGCCTTAGTTATCAGTGCATACCCCAGTCTGCTGGATTAGCAGGCCAGATTATATCACCCCAGACAAAAAAGTCACCAGAAACTCCCTTGGCTCATATCCCTCACAAGAAGGAAAAAAATGATACAATGTAGGAGATGTGTATTCCATAAATGATGCAGAAATCTATACCTGTAGCAGCATAAGGTCATTTTCTTTGGAACAGGGTTTGTAGTCTGGGTGTCGAATTTGTTTTTTAATCTGAAAAGTCTGTTTTTCTCTTTCACGTCGTTTCACTGAATGAGCTCCAAGAACAACTTCACATTGATTCCTGAGAAGAAGACAAGTTTAGTGAGATTTGCTTGCTGTAACTCTACAGTTCCATGCTGTTAAATGTGGTGCTAAAATGCCCAGCTGCTATAGTCTCTTTCCTCATGCCTGAAAAGCAACAGTAGTTTAAAAAGATGTAAAAGATAACCTGTTTTAACAGTGATTAAAAAAAAGGACTCCGTGTATCAAAGTTTGCTATCCTATTTCCATCTTCCCAGGAGCACAGACAGGTTTCAGGTACTTAACTGGATCTATCCCTATTATTTCCCTTTGGTAACTGAATTAGGGGTAGCTGCATCAGCTTTGTTGTTGGTGGTGATCTCCCTGCAATTTGTGCTGAAAATTTAGAGAATAGCTCACAACACTGTTAGTTCAGAGATCATGTTGGCTGGACTGAACTGTACCATTGCTTTGCCCTAACACTATTTAAACACCATTTTCTGAGTCTGTGTGAGACACAGCTCATTCCTTTCCTCTAACTTGTTCTGCAATTTCATGTACTTACAAGATCCTAAAGTGGTGACAGAGTTGTGCCTGATGAGGCATTCTGATATGGAAACCAAAAGTCTAGTACTCCTTGGTCAAGCAGCTCAAGCAGACCTTAATATCTGACCACAGATATGGCTGTTTGTGGGTGAACAGTGTATGTTACAGCTGAATGGGGGAATATTTTTTGAACATACTGCACAAAACATAACCCTGAGGAAGTGGTTGCTCCTTTCCTTCAGCTATTAAGAGCTGTCTGTTGGCTGAGCATCAGTAGGTTAATAATTTATTGTATTTTCTCTTAAATGCAATCTCTTTCAGAAATACTCTTTACCCTATGTTAATGTAACAGCTTTTGAGCCCTATGCTCTCTTCCTAGTCGGTCCTATATATCTCCCTATTTGGACAGAGACAGGAGAGATGGATACATTTCTCTGATGTTTGTGGAGTCCAGTGATTCACTGGTCTTGGTCAGCCTGTTGACAGAGCCTGTGTGAGGTCTGGCTCAGCAGCAGCTCCAGTCCTCCCCACAAAGGCAAGTAGGGTGGGATGTGTCATTTAAAACTTGCTTCTTGTCTTGCCGATGGTCTGTAGTGCCAAATAGCCATTTGCATCTTGAGTTGGGCAAGAAGAAGAAAGATTGGCTGACAAGCCAGCATATCCAGTAAAGCAGAGATCTCTCAGTGTCTGCTATCACCTTGTCTCCTGTGTTAACTGCATGCTGTCTTTTTCTGTGGTGAACTGCATATCTCTTATAGAATGAAATGACAAGAATTTATTTTCGTTTTCAGAGAGCAGTTTAGACTGGCAAGTCCTCTGACCTAGTGTACTGATTGAGAAGACAGGGATAAACCTTTCTTCCAAATTCACTGTTTGAGTGTTGCTGTTCTGTGCCTGCATATTTTTAAATATCTCTTCAGAAACAGTGAAGATCAGTAAATCTTGTGATAATATTTTTTTACTCACTGAAACACATTTGCTGAACAAAACCACAGTGATCAGAACATGATCATGATCATGCTAAATGCATAAAATCACCATGGTTACTAACACTCCTACTTGAACAGAGACACCAAATACTTACTAAGGACAATCTCTGAATCAGAGTAAGAACTTACACTTCACAATGGGCAGCAGTTAACACCCAGTTTTCCTTGATCAAAGCTCCTCCACAAACTGCACTTCCAGATCTTGTGATTAGAGCCATGAATGGTCTTGAGTGTGGTGGTACTTCACTTCCTCCAATGATATCCACACACAAACCTAAAAATAAAAATAAGCCACAACACACACAGCTGGACTAACAAATACTGTATGACACTCAGAGTGTCACTCATAGGAGAAACAGCTAATGTAATTTCAAAGTATACAGACACAAGTATGTACATATCTGACAATGATGGTCTTCAGGGCAGTCTTTCAAAACTGCTCAGCAGTACTGCTGCATTATGTTTCAATAGGACTGAATTGAGATCAGTGGGGTGGGGCTGGGACATAAAACCACCAAAGTATAGTTGCTTTTGCACAGATTTCTTTTTTTGAAGATTGCTATGGTTACTTTCTTAGTTTTCGTTGTGAGTAACAAGCTCAGACCTGCCACATCATAGATGCTGTACCTGGAAACTGGGCTATGTAATGTAAGTCACATTACACAAACCTGCTTTTCAGAAAAACAGAAAATCAAGAGATTAATGTATGTATGTGCCTCTGAAGAGAAAGATCAGGCAATCATTATGTTCACTCCTCAGAACACCTCCAAATAGCTTGCTCTCTTGTGCAGCTTTAATTATTACTACCCATTCAGAAATCATTTTGTTTGTATGAAAGATCAAACACATGCAGACAGTGGAAAAGAACTAATAATAAGAACTCAAATAACAGTAGTGATTGCTTCCTTTGCATTAATACATGTTGACTTCACATCAGCATTTACAATCAAAAAGATTGATTTGGATACTTACCTCCATGAATTACCAGGAGAATGACACCAGCAAAGGTATACAAGGTGAGGAAGGCACCCATGATTTCCTTCTGGTGTTCCTCCTTGTTCACTGTTTAATATATGTATCTAAATGAAAGGATGTGGGTTTTGGTTTTCCTCTTAAGGATCTTTGACATTTGTAACTGTGACAAAGGCAAAAGACCTCCCAACAATGTACCTTACAGCAGATGAGTTAGTGAGAAATTGCATCATCTTCTGTGGTGTGAAGACAGGCTCTTGCCCACCCTTCACATTCTCTCTGTAGCATTTGCAGAGAGTTAATGATGAATAGTGAGGTGTAACCTTGCATACCACTATGGGTCCAGTTGCACAGTGGGACTCAGCTCACATTAATTTAGGCTTGATTCAATTGCCCATGTGAAGCTGTATAGTCTCATTCTAGACACCTCAGGTGGCCTCCAGGTCAGAGATGAATTCCAGCCCATTGCCCATTAGTGAGTTGTCTGTGCTGTTCAGGAGATCCTCAAGGGGTTGGATGTTTGCTCTTTTAGCACTTGGTTCTACCTCATTATCTATGCACTGGATAAGCATTGATATAGCTAAGGCTATAATGACATTTAAAGTGTCCTATGTCTGCCTCCTGATGCATAAGGTGATGAGTCTTCTGTAGATGCTGTGTCAGATTTGCCAGCCCTGTGCCCATGTCTGGAGACCCCATGGTATCTCAAATGTCACCAAATGCCTGGCTTTAGGCAAGTGAGTGGAGTCCTGAGAACTGGGTGTTTGGGCAGTGTAACAGGCTCCTTAGGGCAGTGGTCACAGCACCAAGCCTGCTAGAGTTCAATAAAAGCTTGGACAATGCTCTCAGGTACTTGGTGTGACTCTTGGGGCTGTCCTGTGTAGGGCCAGGAGCTGGACTTTGATGATCCTTGTGGGTCCCTTCCAAGTCAGGGTATTCTATGATTCTATGAATAAGTCTTATTTAGAGCCTTGTAAAGCATAGTTCCTCAATTCCAAATATATATCCAAATAATAGAAATAACATTCACCAATATTGAATAATTTGGAATAACGATTTTCTATTACCTTTTTAGGTATCTCCAGTGAAATGTCACTGTCACACAGACTGGAAGATGTCTTGACTTGAGTTCTCCCTACAATCAGCCTGCAGAAAGAAGGCATAATGCAGTCAGTCTGCAGAAAGTTTCCGTGTTCTAGCTGTGTTACATCTTTGAGCTCAGCTGGACCAGTCTCATGTGAGTTTTACCTGTAGAAGACCTTGGGCAGACAGCTTGCTCAGATTTGCTGTTGCCCTCCCTTCTGGGACAGAGGTAATTGTTGATTTCTCTGAAGGAGGCAGGTGTGGAGCTACATTTAGAAATCGCAGAGCTCTTTGTCACTGATGTGTCTCTGTTGAGACACAGTCACCTATGTGACATGGTGACAGCTTCAAGCACTGCAAAAGCTCACCAAGTTTTTTAATTTCTTTCATTTTTCTCCTCACTGCTAACACATCTTCTGCAACTATCAGCAGTTTGTAGCACTGGTGTTTTTTTTACAATGTTCTTCTGTTCACAATATCACCAGGTAACATAGTAACATTCCTTCTTTTATTGCTTGTAAATATTTGCCAAAGTCTGATTTGATTATAATTAATTAGCGGTCTTACCATATTGAAGGTGTTTTCTCTGTGGACTATGCACAGACATGATCAGACTGAACACTTGTGAACAAAAGTCCTGTACACTGAGACCTGCCTAAACTTATAGCACTCTAATGATTCATCCTTGGATACTCCTTTATGAGGGACCATGTTGAGTGAAAAGAGGTTTGGAATGTATCATTCTATGTTTTCCAGACCTATTTTCAAGAAAAATCTCTTTGGAAGACACAGAATAAAACATGTAAATATTCCTAGATGTTTTCCAGGTAACTAGATAGATCTATGCCTGCCATCAAAACCTGAATCTTCTATAGCCTGTTTATAATTTTTTCAATATCTAAATGCACTTCTATTTACTTCTAAATCCTACTTACTTCTAAAGATATTTTTTCTGTAATGCCATAGGTATTAGCATACCTATGCCTTTTAAAAAGTCTCCTCTAATTTGGAGAGATCTATATACAAGGATCATTAGAATTAGGAATATGTAGTCTAAACTACCTTTTACTAACAACTTATCACTTTCTGTGCAAGCTCCTTCTGAACAACCTCTCTGACTACCCACAAAATTCCTGATGGCATGGGTATTGAAGATCAGATTGACACGTGTGTAACCCGCCTCAAGTTTTTTACCCAAATGCTTTTGTCAGAGTGTCCTCTTCAGCTTGTAGCTTATGTAGATGAGGCTGAAAAATTGACATAAAATGTTAGAGTGTGAAACAGGCTGACTGGGCTCTTTTGGTTATGGCAGTAAGTTAATTTATGGCCAAGTTTAGATTTTATTTGCCTTTTGCATGCAAAAGGTAAACCTCAAAGCAATAGTTCCTTCTCGAGTTAAATTCTTTTATTAGCTCCTCTGCTGCATACTCAGTTGGTCTTCAAGAGGAGTGATATATGCAAGCAAAATGCTTCATCCTTTCTCCCTGTAGTGCCCATAAAGCATAGCGACTCTCTCAGCAGAATCCACTGCCTGAGTTAAAAACCTGTGAATCTACCCAGCTTCTCTTTCCAGCCTTTGCCTTGTGGGAAATTTCCCATGGACATTAAGCACATGGGTCAGTGGATCACGTTCAGCTCTGTTCAGTCCTGTGCTGAGGGCTTCTGTTTCTTATCTCATACTCAGTCATTTTGGTCATTTTGCTTGTGCAGTGACTATGTCCCTTTTTCCTTCATGATGCTGCCTGTGCTGTTAAAGGGGAACATCAGGTGTGATTTTAGACTGATTCAGGAGACCAATTTAAACTGCACCTCTAAGCCTGACAGAGCTGCTTGTGCATGAGTTCAGGTGTTAGCTGAGCTGCAGGACTGGTGCCTTGGGCTGGGAAGGGAGTGTAGGACAGTGGAACAGAATGGGCAGCTCTTGGGAGCACAGCCAGGCAGAGCTGCAGTGCCTTCTCTGTCTTGTCTTTGGACTGCCCCATCCCAACCCCACCCCAGTGTGTCTGGATACATCTCTCAGTGATTGGGAGACAGGATCCCAAGGTCTTGCTGGGGAAGAGACAGAACATATGCTTGGGCATACATATTTTAGTTTCTTCTCTGGGACCAGTGTCTCATGACCTGTTGTCTCTTCTGCCTCAGCTATTCACCCACCTTCCCTATTTTTACCTGTTTCCTGTGTTATATCACAGAAAAATGTTTTATCACAGAAACACAGCTAGGTGCAGTTAACTTAGAGAGCCCTTGAAGTCTTGAAGCAAATCAGTTTTACTTCTGTGAAGTTGAATGTATTTGGCAGAAAGAATGCAGCATTAGATATTATGTTCTGGAAATACAACCATGTCCTGTCTAGCCAGAACATGGATCTGTTGCCTATTTTGTCTCTTAAGCTTCTTTCTAAGCTAGGTACTTGGTAAGAGGGCAAATTCATGAAGAAATTGAGAATAATTATACCTTTAGGACCCACTTGGCAGAAATAACCTCCAATAGGTGAATAATCCCAGCATTAGATGGAGAATGGAGAGTGATTTTGAGGGAAATAGAGCTGGCTCTTTTATGAGCTGATGAATTCTAAAAGTCATGTGTTTTCTTTTAAAAGAGCTTTGGAAGGGACTTCTGAAACATGAATTATGTTATATGGTGGTGCATCGTGTACATGTTTGTAAACTGGGTTATAGCTAGTAAGATTCTGTGCCATAGAAATAAGCATTTCAGTGTTATAATTTCATTCAACGATTTGGAGAGATGTCATTCTCTAACTCTTGAAAAAAATGAGAGCTACCTATATTGGGCAAATTACATTTCTGATTCTCTCAAAAGATACTAGATATTATAGCAGGATTTGTAAGTTCTTCACACAAGGGTAGGCTGTATTTTTTTGTCGTGGTTAACCAGCAAGGCATGCAAAACGTGGGTGCAGACAGAGAGGTTTGCAATGCAGAAATGTCCTCACCATCTTTTTATTTTTTTTTTTTTTGTGCCCACAGATTAGATACTTTGTTTGCATTTGACACTTGCACGCTCTAGGGTTTCCTGCATCTCAGTCCTGCACCCTCAAAGCTTATTTCTAAGAAAATACAAATTGCTCTGTCTTACATTTGTGTGGCTTGTCTTTTGTGTCCCACGTTCCTAAGCTTACCAGATAACAGACGTGTGTTAGTTCTCAGTGGCTCCTGTAAGTTAACATATGAAGACATTCAGTCTTTCAACTGAAAATGTTACCTGGGTAGTATAATTCTGCAGAGGACTGGCTGGCTGTGGCTGTAACTTGGTCCACAGTTCCAGAGTGACCTTTGTACTCTACATCCCCTGAGTTTTCCCTAGCACTGGTGTTCTCTGAAGCCTTTTCAGGTTGCCCTTGTATTCATTCTCCCATTTTTTCAGCAGCTTGAAGATGGCCAGTGTCATTCGTCTCACAGATTTATTTTTTTTTTCTTTTAAAGTCAAAAGGGCACTGCATTCTCTGAGACAGCTATGTGTTATTCAGGGATTAGATTCTATTCAAGTTTTATCAGGGGATTCACAAAGCAGGCAGGTTTTAAAAAAACCTGAAGAAAGAATCTAAAGAAACCAAGCTGCACTTAAATAATACAATATTAATGATGTAAAGGGAAGCCTCAAGAGAGGGAGCTATTAATAAAGACTTTCAACTCCCATTTCCTGTAGGGGGTATTTATATAGAAAAGATTGCATTGTAATTTACAAAGCTCTTGTCAGCAAATAGCAGCAGCCATGACAAGCCACCTGTTAGCTCTCCTGTGCTAATTGCTGTTATCCTACCCCCCAAGCTGTAAGTAGTCATCTAAGGGTAAAATTATCCAAATTCCCAGTTCCTCTGGAGAACACGTAACACAATTGCACTTCTGTTGCATTTCAGATGGCTGCACAGGCACTATTGGAGAATACATTGTCCATCCTCATTCCTGGCCTGAAATGGCTCTTATCCAAAGAATTTCATTGATTGTGGAGGAACTCTTGAGGAAAAGCAATGGATTTTGACAGCAGTGCATTGTGAGTAAGTATCTTATAATGGGGCAATTTTAACTCTTCACTGAGGTGGGGCATGGTGTGCAAGCCTGTGAGTAAAGACAGATGGATATTGGTTTTTTATGCATTGTTAAAAGCTGCAGTTGTCTCTCTAAAATGATCCAAGAACTTGTCATTCTGTTTTAAGTTGCTGTAAACTACTGATCTGCATTTTGTACAGTTACCTTATGTAGTCAGATCCTGACAGTGTTACAGGATAGAGACTGTGCTGTTAAAAGACTGACTTAATTATTTATGCATTTGAAACAGCAGTGTCTTTGAGAATTGAATATGTCCCAAAGGGCTTTAAGCAAATCTTACTGTGTGCCTGGGCCTAAGCCTCAGAACAACCTGAGAGATGAAGCTGAATTAGATAGAAACACTATTCTTTCCATTTGAAGTGTCCTGGGCTCGCGAAACCAAAATGTCACTCATGACTGTGACAAGGAATCGTGTCCTTCTGACATGTTAAATGCAAGTACAAGCAGCTCTTCCCCTGGTGCCTCAGGATAAGGAGGACATCTACTGTTCATGTTAGGAAGTAAAATACCCTATTTTTGTTGAAATGTTCTCTGAATTGTATTTTAGTTCTGCAGTTTATTTCTCTTATTTTGAGTATCTGAAAGCAAATCAATAACAATAAACCTGTGCAAACGTGGCCTCCTTAAACAAAGTGTGGGCAGGTCAGCCAGCCTTCTTCCATGAACTGAAATGGAGGGCACAGCTCCTTCTAAGCAAATTTGGCTTTCACAGTTCTTCAGCTGAATCAGGTTTGGTTGCTTTTGGCTTTTTTTTTTTTTTTTTTTTTTAGAGCTATTCATTCTAGCATGTGCTGTTTTGGAAATGTACAAAACAAAAGCCAAGTCTTCCTTTTTGGGGTTAAGGGATTAAAAATCCCTTAATTGGGAATCCCTTAATGGGAGCTGGAGCCTCTCACTTGTCAGCCAGTAGGTCAGAGATACTCAGTCAGCTATGACTATAAAAATTCAGATTTGTAAGCTGTTTAGTGGAAAGGGCACTGTCTGTCTTTGATCCTGTGGAGAGTGTGCTCTGGTCACTGGTTTGGTTTTCTGACAAGCACATTGATTTGGTCTGACAAAGTCTTTGTCACTGAGGCAAACTGAAACATCTGGTTTTCTTCTCCTGAGCTGTAAGACAATGCCCACGCAAAACCTGCCAACTCCTATTCTGTGTGTTGGTCAGCTCTTAGCTGGTGTAATTGCAATGCATGTAAGACTTCCTAACTAATTACTCTTATGTGATAATCGCTTCTGAAATAATTTTTGTCTTACACAAAATAGCATGCTTTCAGCAACATGAATCTCTGTATGGCCTATGAACCACCTGTCACAGTCGCAGGGATGGAGTTTTGTAGTCTTATATCATTCTCACTGAATAAGTGTGCTTTGTAGATAAAATGTTTTTGACTCCAGCACTGCCTTTGCAGTTGTTTTCACAAGCAAACGTTCACATACAAATAAATGAATTGTATCTATCAGTGAGACATGCAGCTGAAATTAAGAAAATAGATTTTTTTTTTGGTATTTGGATTGATAGTTTTTGTTCTGGCTTGAAAAAGTTGTCCTGAATATTGTGAGATTGTGTTCTGAAGCTGAAGCACAGGAAACCAGCAGTGTGTCTTCTGGCAATGTCAACTTACTGGGATGCATTAAGTTTAGCAGGGCAAAGTGAAGAAAGACAAAGGCTAATAAATACATTCTCTTGATACTCAGAGAGCCTGGGAGAGAGGAGGATTTATGAGTTGCTTAACTCTTAGTGTTTATTAGCAGTAACTGGACATCTAACTCTCTTTGGATATTGGCATTCTCCCTTTATTGAATATTCAGTGCAGTGGTGTCTTGAGTTAGGCAAACACCCCTCCTTCTTTAATGGGCTGAATTCTGTGTTTAGTGAAATTAAGGACAAAACTCTTACTAATATTTAGGAGTCCACTTACCTGAGCAGAGCACTTACCTGTTTGCCTAATGC
Organism: Acanthisitta chloris; assembly: GCF_000695815.1. NCBI lineage: Eukaryota > Metazoa > Chordata > Aves > Passeriformes > Acanthisittidae > Acanthisitta > Acanthisitta chloris. Next base: position 34,152 of record NW_008676273.1, read on the forward strand.
CCAGAATAAGTATTGGGTATTGATGTGTGTTTTGACATACCATTGATGTCTGGAAGACAACCTACATGCTGCTAGTCAGGCATGTTTCAGTCCTTTGCAGGATTACGTGCTAAATCTGAAGGAGATCACGCAGAGATTAATGAAAGGCATCAGTACCTGCAGTTCTTGCGCAAGGGACTCTCCTTAAAAGGCCAGTAAGCTTTTTCATTAAGTTAGTTCCAAACTCTGGAAATCTCTGAAGGTCAGTTATCACACCATTATTTCACCAAACTCTTTGGAGCAAAGAAACGTTGATCTGTAGAGGAAAATGCAAGCTCATGTCAAAACTTTGACATGAACCATATCATTCCCTATCTTGTAATCATATTGTTCTAAAATGAAATTGTGAGTATCACGTTACGTGTCTCTTGATTGTCTGGAGTGATGTTGCTCAGTTACTATAGTGACCTTCTCTCCCTGTACTTTCTTTAAATTGCAGAATAAACAAATTAGAAGTTAGAGTTGTTCTTGGAGCCCATCAGGCATCCGTAGCAGAAAAAGAACAGCAGATATTTGAGGTTATGTGCTACTTTCCTAACCCACAGTTTGGCTGGTCTTCCAAGGAAAATGATAAAATGCTCCTCAAGGTATTTTGCTAATTACTGTTGTATTATTATAAAAGGAATTTTGCTGATGATAGTTTTGGCCGTTCTTTGATATTGAAGAGTATGTTGTTTAGATAGCTTAACAATATCACAGAACACCCAGCTTTTGGTTGTACTAATCTAGATAAGGTTACAGGATCCCTGGCTCTGTGAGCGGGGATGACATTTCAAGCCCATTCTGTGCTGTAAAACTTCCTTTAACCCACTCATTGCAGCAACCCCTTCAAAACCCAAAGTACATCTTTCACTAATTTTTCAAAGGCAGTGCTGAAGTGCTGTATGCAATGTAGTCTAGGTCACATCTGTATCTCAGAGTTATACATTGTGCTGGACTAAGCAAAAATGGAGATGAAACTTACTGTTAATTATTTGGGGTCACTACAAAAATTATGGATAATATATACAGGACATAGGGATTCAGCTCTAAGAGCATGGAGTGGTCAGATAGGGAAGGAGGCTCAGGACACTGCAGAATGCATCATGGAAAGATGTTCTCTCCAGCATCTTAATCCAATGCCAAAGTAGGGCAGGGCTGTAAGAATTTCCTGTTCCAGCTCCTGCTCAGCCTGGTTCATGACTAATGTGTCCCTGCACTGAGCACTGTTAATCCAGCACTGGCAGGGAGGTAGCCATGGGTGTTTTGAATAGGGAGAGGGCAGTCTCTATGCTAAAACCTATAGATGGTCAAGTGGTTCTGCAGGACTGTCTTCCTGGTCCTAGCAGTTTCACAGCTGATCCAAAGTGCCTGAGAAAGATAAGACTTGTGCTTCATCTTGCCTGTACTTTTAGAACCATCATTACTTCAGTTCAATGCCTAAGAAGTCTTGGATGGACCTTTATTCAGGCTATGCTTTATTGTTGCACCTGTGGTAGTGAAGAAATAGTTTTATGTGAAAGATCAATATGTATATTTAAAATAATTGACTAGCTACAGTATATTATGCCTATTAACACACTTCTGAAATAATTAGTGGAATTATATGGAAAAGGAAGCAATGTTTTCCTTTTTTTCAGTGACAGGAACAGTGGGATTGAGTGCACTTTCAGCACCAACCTGTGTAGTGCCGTCGACACGCTGGAGGGAAGGGATGCTGTCCAGAGGGACCCTGACACATTTGAGAGGTGAGCTGATGGAAACCTCATGAAGTTCAACAAAGGAGGTGCAAGGTGCTACACCTGGGTCACAGCAATCCCAGACAAACCTATAGGCTGGGCAGAGAAGTGATTGAGAGCAGCTCTGCAAAGAAGGACTTGGGGATGGTGGCTGATGAAAAGCTCTACATGATCCACAGTGAGCACTTCCAGCCCAGAAATCCAACTGAATTCTGGGCTGCATAAAGGGAATGTGGTCAGCAGGTAAAGGGAGGTGATTCTCTCCCTTTACTCTGCTCTTGTGAGAGTCCATGTGGAGAACTGCATTCAGTCCTGGTGCCCCCAGCATAAGAAGGGCATGGAACTGTTGGAGCAAGTTCAGAAGTTGGTAAGAGGACTGGAGCACCTTCTCTCTGAAGACAGGCTGAGGAAGTTGGGGCCGTTCAGCCTGTAGAAGAGAAGGTTGTATGGAGACATCATAGCAACCTTCCAGTATCTGGAGGGGCTACAAGGAAGCGGGAGAGGGAACTCTTCATCAGGAACTGTAGTACTAGTACAAGGAGTAATGGGTACAAGCTGAAAGAGGGAAAATTTAGACTAGATAGAGAGAAACTGTTTAGTGTGAGGGTGGTGAGACCCTGGAAAAGCTTACCCAGGGAGGTGGTGGATGCTCCACCCCTGGCAGTGCCCGAAGTCAGGCTGAATAAGGCCTTGAGCAACCTGGTCTAGTGGGAGGGGTCCCTGCCTATGGCTAGGTGTGTGTGTGTGAGACCAGATGATCTTTAAGGTCTGTTCCAACCCACACCATTCTATGATTCTATGATTTGAACTCAGTTACTAGTATTTAGATGGTAGAACCTGTTTGATATGACAATGGCACAGGGAGGAAGCTAACAGTGTCCCTTTCTGGAACCAGCTGGAGCATTTACAGGCATCTGAGCCCCCAGGTGACTGCCCAGCTATGATTTGCTCCTTCCCCCTGATGTTACTGAGCATTCTCCATCTGCTTCATTGCAAGTGCAGAGAGGGTCATTTCACCAGTCACTTGTCAGGAGCACCAGATTATTTGTGAACACAAAGCCAAAATGGATCACTAGGAAGTAGTATTTCTAGACCTGAAATTTACAAGTCTGTTCCAGAATTATATGGATGCCATAAAATCCTTCGAATTTAACACAGAAGCGGGGATAGCATTAGTACCAGAGCTCACCTCCCATCCCTACAATTCTGCTGTCATGGAGTACTAAATGACTTGGTATAAACTGTCCTTCTTTGGAAAATCCCAGCAGCACTGGCAAGATTTTTTAAACAAATTTGTGATGTGTTGGAGTGCCTTTTATAAAGGTATAAAGCCAGAATCTTTTAGCTGACAATCATACAGCAACTTTTGAAATTAATCATGGGGCAGGGATAGTGTGTAGAACAGAAAATGTGTGTTCAGTAGCTGTGGGTCCTTACCAAGCACACTGAGGATGTAGGTTAGTGTTTGTCTCTGTTTTCATTTACAGGCTTTACACTGGTCTCTGCTGAAGGATGAATCTGTCAGGTAAAGGCCAACAAAACACAGACAGTTTGAATCATTTAAGCTCTTTAGAATCTCTCAGAGCAAAACATTGGCAGTCTGAAGAGACTGAGACTTAATTTTCCCTCAGTTATGTTGTTGCTGTCTAATTGGTTATAGCTTTTGTTTTTGTCTTTCTTCCAGGTACATTGCAGTATGTTTTAGACTTTTCTGTCAGTCAAGTCCTGCAGTCTGATTTTGACACCAAAGTTCAGTGGCAAGTTAGGTTCTTGAATAGGACATAGATCCAACAGTCTAACTTCCATGTGGGTTGTTAATTTCCTACTATAATCAATGAGAAGCTGAGCTTGAACTCACTGCTGCTGCCGTAGATAGGGAATTGCTGTACAGTCGCTAGAGAAATTCTTTTGAATTTGCAAAGGGGCAATTAAACTCATGATCAGTCCCTGGATACTGAAAAGTGGTTTACGGGAAAGTATTGGTAAAATGAGACTAAAATGACTAGATTGTACTTTCTGTCCTCTCTGCATAAGAAAGCATGCTTTTTTCTTCTTTCTTTTTTCTTTCAGCTAAATGGTATGGCAAATCTGAATAAATATGTAGAATTTTTGCTTCTCTGACTCTTGTGAAGATATCAAGTGTGGCACACTATGCAAGGTGGCTGGCTGGGCAGTCACATCATCAAGAAAGCCATTGAAATATCTTAGGGAAACAACTCTTAAAACTGTCAGTAGAAGAAGCTGTGAGAGAAAATATGCCAATAACACAAAAATAACCAGCAACGTGTTGTGTG
>NW_008676273.1:38229-51423 GCF_000695815.1 Acanthisitta chloris
TACTAGCAAGGTAAGAAGCAAAGTTACAAAGAGGAGGGGTTGTGTCATTAACAATGCTTCCCCTTTCACTGGAAACAAAACAGTGCTAGACATCTGATGTGCTGATCATGTTCAGAGTGATTTTAACCACTTTTTAAAGAGACTTTATTGCTGTGAAAAAGAAGTAAAGACCTAAAACTTCTATTAGTTTAGGTCAATGTACATATAAGGGTTGAGAGTATGGGAGTTTGAGAGATTAACTCGGTTAACTTCAGGCACTTTTCTTTTGCTAAGGTGCTCTCCTTAAGCACCACCTGCAGTTATAGGAGAAAAAGAAGAACTTTCAGTGTTTGAATCATGTGATCCTCTCTAGATGCCAACGTCTGAATAGTACAGGATTAACTGTACACTCAAAAGGGCCGTTTGGATCTTGCCTTTTGTGCCTTCTGTGCTGAGTATAGACAGGACAATTGCTAAAGAATCTTATGCACTGCAGGTGGCACTGCATGCTCCTTTGGAGAGCAACTTACAGGGAGATTCAGGTGGGACATTAGTCTGTGCTGGTTGGCACAGTGGGGTTGTTTCTTTTGGAAAAGAATGTGGAAATGGCATACCTGGAGTTTACACATGACACTGAAAAATACACTGACTAGATAAAAAGTATAATTTCTCTTCACAGAGACCCATGAGACGGTCAAGGGTGTGTCAATAAAAATTCTGCTGTGCACTAGAGCTGCTCCTGCTTCAGTGCACCACCTTCAAAAAGTACCTCCCAGCTTTACAGCTTTGCAGACATCACCACAGCTTTATGAGAACAGTTCAGATTATCCAGATTTCTAACAGATAGCATGTTTACTCATCTTTAGGAGGAAACTGCCTCTTAGAAAACATAATCTGTATTGGACTTCACTCTACTTCTTAGTGGGATGGGAAAGTACTGCTCACCTTATTCATTGTACCTGGGACAAGGCAACATTAATGTGTACTCATAGAAAAATTCCATTTCAGACTGATTGTGAGTGAGATATCTGTTGAATGAGAAAAAACAGAACAGAAGCTTTAAATGTTCAAATATTCCTCTGTGATGTTACTAAAATCAAATAAGTAATTTTATCTTTACTAGACATTTATTTAACCAAATTCAATTTCAGAGTTAAAGTGTTAAACAGAGAAACAGTTTTCCAATTAATCTTCCATTAGGAGAGATAAAAATAATCTCTCTCTTTTTTCCCCTAGATTATGTTCCTTTTTCTTGTTTTGTTTTGTGTGTGTGTTATCTAATCAGTAAAATCATCTCTTCTCACAGCTTGGTTCATGATCTCACCCTTTTAGTTAACAGTTTCCTGAAAAAGGTATAAATACCGTTTGTAATGAGAGTAATTTTACTACCTAACACCTGTCCAAACAAACAGAACTTTGCTTTTTGACAGACTTTTACTAACAGAAGGACGTGCTGTGTTTCTGAAGAAATCTGTGGTTAGCTTGGTGCATTCCAATTATCTTCCAAATATTCCCTAGGTCTTTTTTAACCCACAGTTTTGAAGTGACCATCTGCAGGGTTTCTCTGCCTCTTTGGTTATTTCATTAGCATGTATGGAATCTGTAAACTTTGGGACGTTGCAGAGCCATGAGTACATAACTCCAACACAACAACACACTGGCCTTGATTATCAACCAGGAGCTGTGTCACTGCTGAGAAGAGCAAGCTCTGCCTCATGAAGGCTGTGTAGGAAAGGAGCAATTGGACACTGCAGAGCTGGGGTAGTAGTTGGCCATGGTGCAATAAAAACTGCCACTATGGTGTGTGTGGGCTTAGATCCAGTTCTCATTGAAAGTCATGTGAAGGAAGATCTTAAAAGGTACCAGTGGAACTGGTTCAGGACTGGAATACAAACAGAACTGGAAAAAACTGAGGTAAGAAAGGGGAAGATATATAAAAGTAGAAAGAATAATATACCATTAACATGTCTCAGCTGAGGATCTCAGAGGATGTTGCAAACACAAATTAGTCCTTTATCTTTGTGAGGTGAATGACCAGGAGACTTTTCACACCCTGCAGCCCAATAACCACTATTGGTTATGTAACTTGGTTGCATAACTTCACAAAGGCAAAGATTTCGCTGCTCATGTGAGCAGTGGCTGAATCTCAGTCACCGATGGGAAATAGTGAGTGGTAGAATCTGGAAACCATAACCCAGTAGGTTAATTACACTTCAGATGTTGGTTTTTGTGTGTATGATCTCCTGTAAATTTACAGCATCTCTTTTTTCTTCTGTTTATGGGTGTTGTAGCAGGTGGAAGGTGTTATTTCCAGGCCAGTCTGTCCCTGCACAGCCCTGTGGCTCCCCAACCCACACACCCAGAACACATCTCTGCCCTCAGGGCCAGCAGCCCCTGCCCCATCAATGGTTGGCAGAGCAGTAATCTTGACTCAATTTCTGTCCACCCTGAGGCAAGAAGAGTCTTTATTCCCTCCTGATGCAACAGGAGGAAATTCTTTGCTAGTGTTGAAATTTCTGTGTCTTGAGTGAGTGACTGCTTGTCCACCTCTCCATGTGAGAAGGGGCACTTTGGTCCAGGGAGTGTGGTACGAGTCCTGCAGTGAGGCTGCAAACTGTCCCACAATTCGACATTTCATCAGCACCTGTGATAACACACAGTGGAAGGACGACTGGTTGTGGAGTTGGAGATAGGCAGAAGGATGGTCCAGGAAAGTTGGCTACAGGAGGTGACCACCGGTGTCACTCACTGCTGAAACTGTTGCTAGGCTGGTTCTCAGAATGGAGCTCAAAACAGGAAGGCCACTGACAGTAGCATCATTTATGTTAGTTTTACAATGATGGATACCCACAAAGACTGACAAAATTAAGCTAGAAACTTAATCTTAACTAGACTGAGAAGAGCTCATATTCAGCAGCTTGTGGCAAAGTTTACTAAACCTGCCAGCACAGCATTTGCAATTCCACTTTCCTTCAGTGAAAGAAATCTAGTATTTTCTCTTTTAACCTGACATGCCTTAACACTAATCTCTATCTGCCTATGAGGTGTCCCCTTTCACATTACCTCTCAGTTTCCACATACTGGTTTTTTGTACCAGACCAGCTCTCTTGGTCTGTTTTTGCCTTTACTGGAAATTTGTGAGCAAATTAAAGGATTCCTGCTTTGGGAAGGAGTCCTTCTGCCCCTGGCTAGGGCTGTGCTTCTGTCTACACTTGCACTTTTCAGCTTCTTCTCTGCAGAGCTGACCGCTCTTGCAGACTTCTGCAACTATGTCTGTTTTTACTGAGGCCTTCCAGGTAAACTGTATTTCTTAAGGATTGTTTCCTGAGAGGTCTGACTTGCTCATTGCCTGTCATGTAGTCATGTTTGGGCATAGAGTGCAGCCCCTAAGGCTGACCAGGCTATGCAAAGACAAAATGTGTGGCACTGACATGCGACGTGTGGTGCTGATGCAGAGCAAACAGTGCTGACACACAGCCCTAGGCTCTCTATCCATCAGAGGGGTCTGACAGCTTGTACTCACACATCACACCAGGGTGCAGATGCTGGTTACCTTCAGTCCTTAGGTTTGTTCTGCCCTTGTGCTGGGCAGTAGTAGCTAATGTTTTGTACTTGTTTTGGCTGTACATGTAATGCACTGCACATTCAATTTTGGACTTCTATTTACATTTTTTTTTTTAAACAAACTTCTATTTCTCAGCACAGAGGGTGGCATTATCTATTGTCAACAACTGTTATTTCCTGAAAGTGTGGTGATATGTTTGGAGCATGGATTGCCTCCACAGCTCCTAGTCAAAGTCTTTGTTTTATCTCCCGACTACAGAGCTGCTTGCTATCTAGCAAGCTGTAAAAGTAACCTTCCTTTTGGGCAACTCAATCTGGCATCAGGAAGAAACATTTAGAAAACAGAATTAAAACAAAACAAACTATCAGATTGTCAAGATAATTTTCTTGGGTACTTGCCAAAAAGAAATAAACTCAGAAGACTCTTTTGAACTCTGTATAGGTCAGTTCACCATAGTCAGACAAATTACAGCAAGTCATCTTAATAGGTCTGTTACATCTTTTAATTGTGATTTACTAATTTTCAAAATTTATCCTAATCTGGCAGATGGTTCAGATACCTCTATCTCAATGCATTTATAATGCCACAATCATCTGATGAAGCTCTTTTTTGATTGACTAATAATATTTCATAATTAACACCTAGCAGATTTCAAATAGGTTAAATGTAACTAATTCAATTTGAAGTGGCACAGGTTGCTTCAAAGCAAGGAACCACAGAAAGATGAGCAAAACACTAATGAAAAATTGAACAGGAACTTACATATCATAGCTACATGCAAAGTTGCAGGTTAGATTCAATGTATAAACAGTGAAGGTTCACAGAGTTCACTCGTATGTACACATAGATGTACATATATATATGTACTTACAGGTTGGACTTGGTCTCATAGGTCTTTCCCAACCTAATGATTCTGATGCTGTGTGATTTGTTTGCAGAAGCAAGCAACTTTGACCTATTAACACATTCTCACAAAAACTTTATTTCGATAAAATACCAAACATCTCTGAAGCCACATAGAAAATTAAGATAAGCAGTAATTAGAACAGTGACAACATCAGTAAATAAAAAAATTAAATGTTACTTTAATCACTGTTGATGATTCCTGTAATAAAAAAATTACAGTCATGAGTATTTAATTAACTATTCGTTAATGAGTCCAGAGAAGAAGCATGAAAATGGTAAGAGGGATGGAGTACCTCTCCTATGAGGAAAGGCTGAGGGAATTTGGATTCTTCAGCCTGGAGAAGAGAAGTCTCTGGGGAGACCTAATTGCAGCCTTCCAGCACCTGAAAGGAGCCTCTGAGCATGGTGGAGGGAGACTAGTTATAAGAGCATGTAGTGACAGGACAAGGGAGAATGGCTTTAAACTGAAGGAGGGCAGGTTTAGGTTAGATGTCAGGAAGAAATTCTTTGCTCAGATGGTAGTGAGCCACTGGAACATGTTGCCCAGAGAAGTTGTGGAGGCCTCAGCCCTGGAAGTATTCAAGGCCAGGCTGGATGGGACTGTGAGCAACCTGGTCTAGTGGAAGGTGTCCCTGCTCAAGCAGGAAGGTTGGAACTAGATGATCTTTAAAGTCCTTTCCAACCCAACCCATTATATAATTCTGTGACTTCCATTTAAATGAATAAATGGCACATGATGTTACCTATCAGGACATAGTGGCCAGTTTTTTTGTAACTTCTCTCTCTCAAGCTGTTACAACCAAAACCATCACACACATTCTTTCAGCCCCATTGACACCAAATGAAAGCAGATCCATGAAGAAGAGAATGGTGAGGTCTGGACTAGTGTGTTTGCAAAACCTCTGACCCATTTAATTGGCATTGGACCACATTGATGATTAAAATCTGGGGCATGCACATCCTGTGCCAAAAGCCACAGTCCTGTCCTAGCACTGGTCTTAGCAGTTAACTCCTCCTTAACTGTTCAAGTAATAAATATTCACACTGAGTACACCATTATTCTCTGAATTGATGCTTCGGGCATGCTGATGGAACGCTGTGGAGAAACTTGCACTGTTCCTTACACTGGTGATTGTGCAAGGTCCTGTCTTTCAAGGCAGTCCAGCCAGAGGTTGTCAACAAATTCCTACTATATACAATGCACATCATAGTGAAAAGAATAATGTGGGAGCAGTAAATATACTTGGAGCACTGAGGTTCTCACACCGACAGAGACAGAAGATAAACTTGCTGATACTAATGTGTGGTTCATTTTCTTTCTGCAGTATTTCCAAGGGATGGGTTTTAACTGCAAATTTCCCTGGGTATGCCTCTGTAATAAAACATAAGTACGTGAGAACGTGAGTGTGCTGGAAAATGTGTTGCAGGGGGCTCTGGTGATCTCGGTTCAAGGTACACCAACTTCAGAAGCTCTCACATCCATGGACAGAGTGGAGTGGTGTTTGTGCTCCTCCAGGAGTGGAAATAGGTGGCTTGAATTAACTTGCTCTGTGCATTAGTTTGTGGAGCTGTGAAATGAGGTTCTGCTGCAGCAGCAATAAGACAGGCAGCGCCACAGTGAGATTTGACAGGGACTGCACATCAGAGCCCTGAATTATTAAACAATATCTTGGTTTCTGAACAGTGGTGTTGATCTTGCCCAGTGGTCTCAGCTGCATTATGCAGAAATATTGAGCGTATCTGCACGAGGTAAGAGCACAGCTGGTGGTAAGATAATGCAAAAGCTGGACTCAGTTCTAAAGTAATATTTAAACTGTTTCTCTTCCAGACCGCTTTCTCTTCCCTTGTTTGTCCTGCACCCAGTTACTGAAGTCAGGGTCATGGTAATGTTTACCAGTTTTGATATTCGTATTTGGGACTGTGTTTTCCAGAATGGTTTGTTATTCCCACTAGCAGTGTTGTGTTGGGTTTTTTCCTCCTCAGGATGCTTGGTTCCAGCTTAGCCACCCTGGGAAGTATTCATCTGCCCAGCCAAGTGCTACTGGTGACTCTGGAAGGGTTTTCACCGGCACAGTCAGTGGTTTGCAAGACCCATTTCAGGCACTTATCTTAGGCAATAGACAAACAAAAAAATCCTTTCCCTCTATGATGATTGTAGAAAACAAACTTATTTGTTTACTACCACTGCTTTATAAAATAAAAAAAATATTTTTTTTGTTTTATAAACCAGAAAAAAACCACTACAGCCAGTACTGAAGGTACTGTTGCCCAATTCTGGCCCAAATGGCCTCATGGGATCCACATAAAGGAACATCTTGTGTACTGCAGCTTTGGGGGCTGTTTCCTACTGTTGACAGCCATCTGCAGTTGACCTTCCTCTTTGCTCCCTTTGCAGCTGTTTTACAGGCAGGATGAGATACTTATCCAGCACCCAGCCACTGTTCATAGTCCATAATATTATAGGCCAATCACCATTATAGGTAAGCAGATCCATGAATACAGCCTGGGACACAATATAGGACTCAGTATAGGACTGAGGCCTGAGGACTAACTATCTAATTTTAAATAAATAATCTAAGAAAGTACATTTGATTGTGAACTATCTCATAAATTTTGCTTGCTTAAATAGTTTATTCTCTCATGGACAGGAAGCATCTATGACAATTCAGAAGATAAAGTGAAAGAGACTCCATATGACAGTATGGAGAAATCACATATTCAGTCTGTCAGATTCATAGTTTGGGAAAATAGCTGCGGCTTTGAATATTTCGCTCACTATGGGGTTTTTTTCCAGGCTGTTTTCTTAAGGGATAAATCTTCTGGGTGTTTGACTAAATGACTGAAAATTAACATCAAGATTTGATCAAATAATTAAGGTAGATCTATGAATAAAATAAGAAACCAATGCTAATCACATATTTTATTTTATTCTCAAATATGCTGAGTCCATACCAATGCATATGAATTATTCTGAGTAAAAGCACAAGATTTTGTTCTGTGCTGCTAACACTGTTCAGTTTTAAGACCTGTTTTCTTTTAGAAATATATTAAGAAAGTTGTAAATAATGAGATATGATCTGAAATTGATTTGGAAGTGATTAGGCTCTTTGTAGGTTTATGGTATATAATTCTAAGCTTTCTGGCAGTTTAGTTGCTTAATGAAACAAAACTTATCACAGGCAATATGCAGCTGTTTCCCCTCATTGCTTTCTAATTAGGGCTTGTTTGCAAACATTCCTTTCCATACTATGAGTAAAAAACACACAGCAGAGAAGATGTGAAAGTATCATGTGAAATACTGGCCCGGCTAAGAAGAATTGAAGGCACTTAGGTCATTGGAGTGAGTACACACCCACAATATGTGTACCTCAGGGGAAAAAGAAATACAAGTATTCTAATATTTTAAAATACAGTTATATGGTTGATGAGGCAAAGAGCAGAGGACTTACACAGCATATGCATGAAAATCCACTTGACACCCTGGGGCAACAAATTGTCCTGTGCTAGGTCCCTCCAAGTGCATTGTTCTGGAAGACCTTGACTGGTATTTCTTTTCATGAAAGCCAAGTTATTAATTCACTTTATGTTCAAACCTGTTCACTGAAGTAGATACTAGTTGTGTATAGAATGGAAAAGTATGAGGACCAACTGTCATGAGTCTCCTTGAAGGAGACTTTGCAGCAGCTAGCCCAGAGTCTTGGAGGCTTCAGTCTGGATGGTCAAGATAGGTGGAGTGTGAGGACTGTGAACAAGAGAAAACAGGCAATAAAGGTGGAATGAAGGGAAACAGTCTGTTGCATTCTTATTTTTAGAATAGTTTTTTGTGCATGGCCTAGGTAGGCTTGCAAATGATAAAGCTGCATATAAGTCAGAGAGAGAGCATAGTATAACAAAGAAGAAAAGCACTACAATGAGGACTGAGGTTGAGCTGCAGAGATTGTGTGGCAGAGAGAGGTCAGAATAAAGCAGCCACTCATCCTAAGGAAAGAAAGTGTGCGCAACACTGTGGAAGAATCTTTAATAGTTCCCGTTGGTGTCCTTACTCCTTTTAGACTTTCTTTGGCTCTTCCCTGAAGTTTTATTACCTAGGAGACATTCTCTTATGGCCTTTCTGGGATCACCTAATTATTCTGGAAAGATTTTGTACTTCAAAGGGGAGTTCTTATGAAAAGGAGAGATTTCTTCATAAAGAAAAATAATGATTGATATAAACTTATCATTTTGCTTATTTAATTAGTTCAAATTGCTTTCTTCTCTGCCAATGGAAAGGTTATTATCCTGGCTATATTGCAAAGAATACATGGAAATATTAGCTCATGAGGACACCTAACCCTAACTCAAACAACTCAACATTTCACACATATGACTACAGAATTTTTTGTTAGCAACTCATGGAGTACAACAAGATAACAAGCTTTTAATAGCATTGTCATTCATTACAGGAAATAGCTACTTAGTCAAGTCTAAACTATATATAAAGCATAGCTAAAGCTTTTGCAGAAATGTTGTAAGACAGTCACACTGCTTAATTGCAACAAAGCTTTAAAAGGCATGTTTTAGTACAGAAAAGTAGAAGTCACATTAGTACTTGCAATATATTTCTATTTCCATAAGGATCTATAGATTTGTCAACTTTTTTATCTAATAGAGCAGAGATCAAAATCAACTTGAGTTGCAAGTAAAAGTTAGTCCCCACCAAACTGAATATATCTGATTCTGAAATCTATGCCTAGGAACTGAAAATCAAATGGTGCATTTTGAGATTCTGCACAGGTACCAAGAACAAACATATCTTAAATGACAATTTGGCTTAGTTGTTAGGCAAAGTCAGAGTACAATTGCCCTTTGGATTGAGTCAGGAAAGGATAAAATTCACATGGCATTTGTCATTTTATGGACTGTTGTGTTATTGTTTGTGTCCTGACAAAACTGTGGAAAATGCTTGTTCAGTCTGATGTGTTTTATTGTAGTTCTGCAGAGAACTGCTGAGACCATAGGCTTCATGTCAACAGAGAAATGAGTGTTTATCAGTTGACTACGTCTAATAGTGAGGGACAAAATATCATTCACACTAACTCAGCATTAAATCTGCCTACATTATGGGCATGTGACCACCTGAAAGGAACATGCAAGGAACCTTCAGTCACATCTTGTTCTCATATATTGATAAAAAACCTGAATGTTTGAAGATCAGTCCTGAGAAGTTGCGTTTCTATGTGGAAAGGCTTTTTTCCCCCTCTAGGCATACATATGACTTAATCAGAGCGATTTAGATTTCAAGAACAAGAGGTCTCACAAAATAAACAGCTCCTGACAAAACTGTTGATGCTGTGTGAAGGCAGAGGTTTGGGTGGTGAGTGATCAGTCAAGTTAAGCACTGTATCCCAAGAAGCAAATTTTCCAAAGTACAGAAAAGTTATATGACTTTCTTGTAGTTGTAAGACACTCTCTAATATAGATCTTGGAGGTCTAGGGCACTGAAATTCCTTTCTTCCTCTGGAAATGTAGATGATTTGAAAGTATTCAAAATAAGACTTCAGCATAGCATAATAACAACTTTTTTTTTATGATTTTCCCCCACTTATATCAACTACCTATTTATTGTGTGTGACAAACCCAGACTTGCCTGCCATAGAGAAAATTGACCCTTGCTGTGATGTTGTAGAAGTTTTCCATCACTCTATGAGATTTTTTGTTTCTTGAACACCTTGTCTAAGCATAGCAGAATTATTTCACTTGATTCATAAATGAATGCAGAGATAGACAGTGATTTCTGCTACACAGTGTATAAATTCACTGAAATAGCCATTCTGCACAGGGATGATACAGGGCAGAGATCCTGCAGTCACAGCCAGGCCATGCTGGAACCTGTTAAGGAACAGACTGTGCCACATGGGCTCAGGAAAGAGCACAGACCTGACAGTGCCCAGCTCCATTTGCATGGCCATAGTTTTGGAGGAAGCAATTCAGGGCAGAAGTTATGTGCAGTAAGTTTGGCTAGCAGCTCCCAGGCTGGACATGCCACATATTTGTATGTGGAGATATGGGCAAATACATTTTTAATGTGCTCCAAACAAGCTACAGTTCTCATTCCTGAGGCTCCCTGCAGATAACCCCACCATATCCAGTAATTTCTACAGTAGCTCCTGCAGTCTGTGCATATGTAACCAGCCTACCCAGTTCTCTGCATAGCACCTGGTCTGCCTGGAGACCAGGCACAGTACTGGAGAAAGCATGTAAACACCTCTTGCCTTCAGCAAGTAGGAAATGTCCCAAAGCATCTATTTTTACCAGAGTGAAGTTGAGTTGCTATGTTACAGTTGAAACAAAGAGTAATTAGCAATTCATTGAAAAGATACAAGAAAAGAAATCATACAAAGGGGAGTCCTTGCCGCTATCTCACTTTCCTGATCCTTATCTCTTACTTCCTATTTCTGGCTTTTCATTTTGGACCTTGCAGTTCAGCTTCCTTTTGGTGTTTCCCTTTGAATTTTTGCTTCTCATATAGCATTGTGCTTACGGATTTTTGTAAAGGAAGCCTGGAAATAGGTTGGATCGTTCAGGAATGTACGGCAACATATTTTTAGTTTAGGGACTGCCTTTTGGAAATGAGCAACAAGGGTCATGCATTAAACCTTTCCTATGTTTAAAGAGATATTAAACCTTCCTGCTTATCCCGACTTTATGTGTTCAAAAGACTGGATAGTGACAGTGGGCACAGTGCTTAAGTTCAGAAGAACTGAATGTTTCTCTCTCTGTAGAGTAAAACGAACAAAGCCCATTGATCTAGAGAATAGACTGATGCCATCTATCAGCACAGATTAATCAAGTATCATGAGGTATGTAATTTCACAGGGATTTTTAACAGGTGGGGTCAGACTCTTCAGAGGGCATAAATACAACCTCAAGTCCATCCCATAGGATGCTTTTGGTTATGAATTAGATTATTTGCAAAAGAACTAGAAGAATGGTGCTCTGAAGTATCCAGCTGGAAACACAGTTCACTGACACTGGATTGCTTACTTCCCTGTGAAGCATTGAACCTAAGCATTGAAACCTTTTCTGCTTCTAGAAGGCATGCCAAACATTATATATGGTGATGTAATTATGATGTAAACTGGCACCAAGACAACTTATACTGTAAATTTGGGGAAAAAACCCACCCCAGCTCTGATCTGATCCAGAAAATCTTTCACATTTAAAGTATATTTATACCACAAGTTAAATAGTGGTGGCAAATTTTCTGCTGTTGATAGCTGGGGAAGCTTCATTAATTCCCATTGCACCAGATTTGAAAGGAGAGCTTAGCTCAGGGCTTTACAGGATCAAGCTGTTCATTGGAATGAAAAGCTTAATGGATTCAACAGGTAAAACAACAGAGAAACATGAAGACCGGAGGGAGTGACACTGGATTTATTTCACTGCTTAATCACTGGGCAATGTGGAAGATCAGAGTATCATTATTTCCTTCATGGTACTCATGCATAAGCCAGATGTCTATCTGTTCATATTGTTTTCTTCCATTACATGTATTTTTTAATCCATTGTAATAATTTACTTTGGCTTCTATCTCCAAGCACAGAATACAGTTTCCATCTTATTCCAAATAATATTGGCTAGTTGCTAGGGGAGTGTGCTGATTTCTTTTATGATTTCTTTTCCTCACCACATCTGTGTATAATTTTTTTATTTATCATCTCCCTAGGACATTTTTCCTGTGAGAAACCCCAATGTGAAATGTAGCCTTTTCAGATCTTGTCTGGTATTTTATACAAGGAGAATTTCCCTTATATATTTGCAGAATAGGATTTTACCAGCTGGTGGTTACTACCTGGAATAAACACCTAAGTGCATGTATGTGTTTGGATGGATCTGCGCACTCTGTTTTCTCTGAGTGACTAAGCAGGTATGAATTCAAGTGTACATGTGAATGAACGTAAGGGAGACACTTAAGGGTAAGCCTTCCTGCTCCTTACTGCTGCAGACTTGTGAAGTCTCATGCACTAAGTAAGCAACCTGCTTCTTTGGGCTATTTCACCCTTGCAAGCATATTTGGCTGGGTGGTTGAACAGTTACTGGCCTTAGCTGTGCTCCCTGGCCCTCTGATTGAACTTAGCATCTCTCTCCCACTGCGAGACTGCCCAGTGGGATTTGCACTGGCTCCTCAGCCCCACGGGTTACAGCCTGACCTATTAATATAAACTAATGTCAATTTTAGTTGATGCTGTGCCAGCAGACATGGGCAGTGGTTTACATTTTTCTGCTGACCTGTGAACTATGAAGGAGATGTTGGGTTGTTGGGTTTTTTCTTATTAAAAACAGGCTTTTGCCATGCTGTAGTTGTGATGGGGACAGGGATAACACATGCATTTATAATTTATCTGCTCATTATAACCTTACACTTCTGTTCTTCCTGTTTTAGCTGCAATTTTCACTTCCATGTTTGAAGTATTCCTTTCACTTGCCAGAGGGTAGTTGCTTTGTAATTTGAAGATGAAGCTGTCTACTACTGCTAATTACTGTCAGTTCATTGCTACCAGTAGCACTTTCTTGGTTTATACAAGACCTCAATGTAACACTTTAATTTTTACACTTTAAATTCATTAATTGGTTCAAGATTACCTGTGAAATTAGGCATGAGCTAGTGCATGTAAACATCTGCCAACAGGCAACTGCGATTAAAAAAACTGCATTTCAAGTAATTATCTACTGTATAGTATATCCCTTCCCTTCCCTTCCCTTCC
>NW_008676273.1:51777-52212 GCF_000695815.1 Acanthisitta chloris
ATTCTCTCTTGTATAGTACATCCCTTCCCTTCCCTTCCCTTCCCTTCCCTTCCCTTCCCTTCCCTTCCCTTCCCTTCCCTTCCCTTCTATCCAGGTTATTATACCCACATAGACCAGAAGTATATGAACAACTTACCCAGATACAACAAACAGTATGTTGTTTTTCTCCGTCTTCTTCACAAGAGAGAAGAGTTAAGCATTTTGTTTTGTATTTTTCAATTCACATTTGCTTTCATGAAGAAAAGGCTTTCCTGCTCTCCTCTTTTTCCAACATAGCCCTTCATTTTATTTGGCAGCCTACTGTCAGTGTCCTCAGCCCACTTGAGACACAGGATTCCCAAATGGCAAGCTGCTCACATACAGTTCAGTTTGCTTCAGTTCCCACTAACCTCAGTGGCAGAAACCTTTGGTATTCAGAGGTTTATTTATGGCTAA
>NW_008676273.1:52237-56181 GCF_000695815.1 Acanthisitta chloris
TTTCTTTAGTGCAGAAATTTTCATCTCTCCAGTGGCTCATCAGTTTCACTGGACTCTTCAGTTGTTTGCTGTTTCTTGTCATTGCTCTGGCAGGATGAATAAAGTCTAAGAGGGGAGACAGGGGAAATAGAGACTTGTTTTCTGTTTGTTTACACAGATTGCATTGAAAAACAACATTAGGGCATCCCGTAGAGTTTTTCAGAATACAAGTGGTGTAAAGAGGAGGAGGAGAATCAGCTCCCCTGGTTTCATGTTATGGCTGTTCAGATGGTGCTGGTGGTGGATGGGGATTTCCTCTTTGGTTGTGAAGTTGGGGCCACTCACTGATCATTCTCCTGAACTGTGGAGGTCCTGCAAAATTCCAGGTTCTGTTTGACCAGTTTTTAGTTCTAGCAGTAATCTTTGAGTAAAATGTTTAATTCATCTCCACCTAAATACTCATTAAAATGTACTATTTCAATGTAGGCAGAAAAAACTACTGAAACATCTGAGCTTGGCTGTTAAATGACATGATCTCACTTAATTCCTTAAAGTAACTGTCCACATTCCCTCAAAGGATATGGCAAAGATTTATTCTGTTAAAGATTATTCTTTCAGCAGTGAGATAATTCAGTCTGATTTTCTTCTAGCCTTATGAGCTGTGATAGCAAGGCAGAGCTCTCCTGTCAGCAGTGTGCCCAGTGTCAGAGCGATCCCTGTCCTGCAGGAAGGTATGCAACCTACTCGGAGCTGGGTTTTGTTTTTTTTTTTTTGGTTGTGTGTAGTTTGGTTTGGGTTTTTTTTTTTTTTGTTTTTTTTTTCTTTTGGCAGACATCCTTGAGCATTTGAAACGGATGTGAGAGAGTTTTTAGTCCTCATGCAAAACAACCAACTAAACATAACAGATTACATCAGCTCAGGCTTTTCAATTCCTGGATGGCAGCAGAGTGCTAATCCAACCTTCATCCTGGATTTCATAAACTGAAAAAAGGGAGGCTGGCAGGAGCAGTGTTTTTTTTTTCTTTTGGCAGACATCCTTGAGCATTTGAAACGGATGTGAGAGAGTTTTTAGTCCTCATGCAAAACAACCAACTAAACATAACAGATTACATCAGCTCAGGCTTTTCAATTCCTGGATGGCAGCAGAGTGCTAATCCAACCTTCATCCTGGATTTCATAAACTGAAAAAAGGGAGGCTGGCAGGAGCAGCGCTGCCGGATTGAGGAAGCTGACGACGGTGCAACATGTGGGCAACACACTGTATAAAGCTCATAAACTTGTAGGCTGATGTGTGCAGCTACCACTTTGGATTCTGTACCGCTGCTTCCCTCAGCAAGAGGCAACAGCAGGCTGAGCATTAAAGCCTGCTCTTTGGGATGGAGCATTTACCCCTGCAAGACATGAAGGGCTTCCTGTTACTCACACTCCTCCTGATGCCCGTGCACGCTGGAACTGCTTGGAGTGCGAAATACGCAGTAGATTGTCCCGAGCCCTGTGACAGTAACTCATGCAAAAGTACCTTGCGCTGTAAGCGAACGGTGCTGGATGACTGTGGCTGTTGCAGAGTGTGTGCAGCTGCTCTGGGGGAGACTTGCTATCGTACGGTCTCGGGTATGGATGGTGTCAAGTGTGGTCCTGGGCTGAAGTGCCAGTTTTACACTGAGGAGGATGACTTTGGTGATGAATTTGGTATCTGCAAAGGTAACAATATTCACTTTGCATGCACCCACTGTGGCAATTTGACCTACATGTAGAGCTTGCCTTCTGCTTGAAGGGTCTAAAATGGGATTTTTCTAGTTCAGCCCTTAGCCAAGAAGAAAGTGAAAAATACCTGTTGATATTAAGAGGTGTTAAATGTAAGGGGGGGGTAGGGTTATTATTGTGAGAATATTGTTTAGACTTGGGGATGTATGTGAGGAAATACAGATGGGGTGTGTTTGGAGATCAGATTTTTGATTGGGATTTGGGAGACCCAGGCACTAGTCCTGATCTTTCCGCTGATTTGGTGGGTGGCTTTCTATAAATTGCAAAGACTTTAATCCTGCAAGTCCAGCCTTGTCACAGGGTCCCTGCCCCTGCTGCACTCTCCCTGGGGTGATGTTCCCTCAGGCACTGCCAGCTGCCTGCCTGGGGACAAGGTGTTCTCTCTGGGGCCTGAGGGATGGAGATAACAGCACTGCCTGAGTACCTGGGAGCATTTGTGTTTAATTTAGTCCTGCCCTTGAGGTGCTCAGCTACCCTAGGGATGTGATCAGGGGAGGCAAGCAGAGACTCTCCTGCCTGAAAGATGGGAATAACAGAACAGAAGTTGACTGTGAGATGAGCAGCCAGCCACTGCTCTCAGCTCATTCAAGGTATGCTGCATGCTGATTTCTTTAGTCAGAGGCTCCAATGGAATTTTTCATTCATCCTCACTCCATGCAAAAAGGAGAATCTTTAAAAGTAGAGAAGGAATTATATTCCTAAGAAGTAGGATAAAATTAAAAAAAAATATTTCAAAACAAGAGTTTGCAAAGCATGACTGCAGTGAGTTTTCCTGTGTCTATGTACCACTTCAGTGAGTAGATACAGATATGCTTTACAAGAACTTTCTTTAAAGTGGAAATGTCTTGACAGTTAAATACCAGCAGTATTAATAGATTCAGTTAAAGTAATGACTTAGGGCCACATGCCACAGAAATTATTCAGGCTGACTCACATGCAACACACTGATTTACGTTATTTAAAAACAAACAAATGTGCAAGGTTGAAGGCAAAACCCAAAATACTATTTGTATTCCAAAAGACTAGATCTTATGCATAAAGATCTCATCTTTGGTGTACTGGCCAGAAAAGTATATTGTTGAGACAGGTGACTGATCTTCAGTTTATTAAAAATTACCACAGTGCCTATAATGATCTTAGCAGTTCTTTTGAACTATTGTATCCTTTTGACTTTTCTTACCTGAATTTCTTTACAATAGCTCACTTTGGATGGGAAAAAAATATTGAGGGACATGAGACCTGAATCTCTGTAGCTGAATCTTGGAAGCTCTGTAGAAAATGAGAAAATGCGAAGTGTTTGGTTGTTTTTTTTTTTACAGTCAGTCATTGGAAATCTTGTTAATCTCAATAAAGCCATATCTTGACTGAGTTTATATTCCCCACATATTTATTTACATTAAATATTATAGATGTAATTTATAATTGTTTTTCTTCTTTTTTTTATCTCAGCTGTGAGATAGTACAATCTCTCTCTGTGTGTATATGAATTTTATTAGGCAAATTATGGGGCCAAATATTGTTATTTTAGCTATCCATTTACAGCTATGATACCAGATCACTCACTCATTTTAATAACTTCCATGTTTGTAATAATTCACAGAGTCAGGATGGCTAAATTCTCTGTGGCTTCCTGCACTGATTTACTTTGAAGTTCTGGAAAAATGATCTGAACTCTCTGTTCTTCAGTTTGCTGTTTCTAAAAATGCATAAAACATGGACAGAATATGTTTCAGAGGGTTTTTTTGGGTACTTCTATTATTCTAAAAGTGCATCATATTATTATCAATAGCAATGTCATTATTGTACAAAACAGACTAAGGAATACTGCTGCTCTGCACTTTTATTAGTAAATTAAACACGAGTTATAACTGTCACAGCAAATAACTGGCTGTTGCTTCCCTTAAATCACCAGCAGATATTTTCAGTTTACTTAGGAACAGGTTTCAGCTGAACAAAACCTTAGCAGCAAATTGACTCAGATCTTGGTTTCATCAAATCTGAAGGGCAGCAACAATGCCAGGATTGCTCCATACAGAGCCAAGTGCTTTGGGCTCAGACTTGTTTCCGTGCTGTTGTACACAGCTTCGGATCCAGCTCTCCATACTGAGTACCTGCAGCAGGCAGATTGATGCTACCTGCAGTGTGTGCTCTTTGCTTGTACCCCAGGGAGGATGTGCACACAAAAACGGCTCCACTTCAGC
>NW_008676273.1:56195-65665 GCF_000695815.1 Acanthisitta chloris
CAGCAGATCAGTGAGTGTGATTCTTGGGAAGGAGAGTATGGTGAAGCTCAGTGAAGTTCTTCTGGGTGGAGGGCCTCGCTGTGCAGTTAGATGACTTTCATTTACAAAATCGTACCCATTGTATATGCAGGGAATTCTAAAATGTTGGCTTCATTTTAGGGCAAGAGGAAACTGGACAAACTGAGAAGAATTAACCCTATTTTGGGGTGTTGTATGCACAGAAACTATGTCTGGCTCAGGAGGTCCCAGAGCTGAAACTGAGAGATAATATGAGAGTGGAGGTGTCACTTATGCATATTATGGTCACATTTCTGAAGTGTTTTGTGGAAGTCTGTGCTAGATGGTTTCTTGGTCCAGCCCTGAATGGTCATTCATCTGCCCCTAATAGGTGAATCAGAAACTCTCCAGACCTTGCCATTTATAAGGTGACCAAGGTATCCTGGGTTGGCAAGGACTGGCTGAACATAAAGACCTTTCTCCTGGGATATCTCAAAATTCTCTTGGGAATGATCTCCTTTCTGGAGGTTTGGAAAGAGCATGTTAGACATGGGTTTTCCCTGTCTCCATCTCTTTAGCAATAGTTCTAGGAAGGTACCCTGTTCAACAGCAAGGCAGAGGAAGAGAAGGGCTAGACCCCCCCCTAGTTTAAACCCTGTGGGAAGTTATGCAATCCAGCATGTGATGTGTGTCAGCTATGGAATGGGAAAAATTCCCAACACCTAGCTTAATTTTCTTTGAAAAACATTTGGCCCCATCCTAGCTGCTGCTCTTTGGTGCTCCTCTGCAAACTTGTTCAAGGATGGGAGGTTTGAACTGGGGCATTATGTGACCAGATGGTGTACAACCAGGGAGTTGCCTTAGTCCCAGTGATCCCTTCAAAGCATACACACCCTTTAGGCTAGAAATGTAGGTGAGCAATTTGCCGTCTGCCATGGGACAGCAGACCTTTGATATCTGAGAAGCTGTTGGATAGAAGAAGGCTCTTCAGGAGCTGAGAGCATCTCCAGGCAGAGGGTGTGCTTGCTGGATAGCTCCTCAGGGTCAGGCTCTGTCCTCCCCCCAGTCTGTGGGCAGCAGCCCTGGCCACAGCAGCCCAACACCAGCACTAGATTGCAGATCTAAATCATGACAGTCATGTAATTCAGATAATACCGTGCACTTATAGTGAATTCAGGGACTTTCTGAAGTTGTCTTCTCAATCCTATGCTAGTCCTTTAACTGAACCCTCTATAATTACATACTTGTATATTCATATTGCCTTAACTTGCATCTTAGAGTGTTTTGGTGAAGGATTGCTGACAGCACAGTGTAAATAAGTTACAGGAAATGAGATGATGTATATAATGTGTGCCAAGGTTTGTTTGGCAAATACTTGTAAAGAGCAGTCAGTGTGGTGAAATCCTGTATCTGAGGTTTAGCTGACCTCCGTGCAAAGGTTTTCCACTGTCAAGGTTATAAGCAGACCGGCTATTAAGACAGCAGCTGACTTGGATCACTGAGAACCACTCTGCTTTTTTTTTTTTTTCCAGAGTGTCCCTATGGTAGCTATGGAATGGAATGCAGGAAAACCTGCAACTGTCCCTCTGGCATCTGTGACAGAGTAACGGGGAAGTGTTTGAAGTTCCCGTTTTTCCAACTGTCTGCTTCCAAGCCTCCAAATCGACATAAAATAGTTTCACACACAGGTAAGACTTTGCAGGACAGTTGATTTTAGCAGAAAACATCTTGTATGTGATCTCCTGCCAATCTGTGTATGCTGTGTGTGAGTGATGTGTATTTTGGTGGAGCTCTGCAAACTGCTAATGACACAAGGTACATTTATTTTTCTTATTGGCAGCTCCTTTAACATGTAGCAAGGAATTAGGTGAACTGTGACACAAGGTAAAAACATTTTGAAATTCTCACATGGGCGAAATACTTTGCAGCTGTTGCGTGTTCTAGAACTACAACATCACCTGTGCAATGAGAGGCTGTGTTGGGGTTTGCATCGGTCAGTTCAGATGTGATACACGGAGCTGCTTTGTGTCGAGAATACAATTTCACTACATTGTGTTTACTACTGTTAGCTAATATGTGGTAAAAATTTCCCCCTTTTTTCCACCTGATGGTAGTGAGGTATATTTGATTGAATGATGTTTACTCTAAATAGAAACACAAACCAAAATCAATACAAATCTGAAGAAGTAAAAAAAAAAAATCAGAGATTTAATCCTAGACCTACTGGAAACTTTCACAGTATTTCACCCAAAGGTCTTTGGATTTTATTTCTTCTCCAGATACAGTTTGTGTGCATTATTTTTATTTGCTCCTGTTATATTAAGCTATCAGGAGTTTGCTGCCTTAATACTTGATACCTATTTCCCCCCATTCTCCATTTAGAGAAAGTTAGATGGAACCAAACCTCTTCAGCTTGTGCTTATGTCACATTTAAAACAATCTTAAAAAACTCCAAAACCCTTGCAAGACAGTTCACTCACCATCCTTGCAAGAAAGATCAGTCTTAATCCTTTTGTACTTTTCTATGTGATGGTGACTTTCCATGTTCTGTTTATTATCAAGGGTGCAGAAATAATAAGGGTGCTTGCTTTTTTCTGTATCTAGCCTGTAATCTTCCCTGGCAGATTATTTTCATCCGTTCATCTTTCCTCTCCCCACCTTGTCTTTGGTCTCAAAACATCTGCTGCCTCACTGTTTAGCAGCTTGTCTGATCCCAGCTAGGGTGAGATACTCACCCCATAGAAATAAATGGTGCTTTTCACCCATGCAAAGATTTTACATGGATTTCTCTCCTCAGGGGTCGGTCACTATAAGTAGACCAGGGTCACTGTGTGCAGTACTTCGTGGGGTGGTCACACAGGACTTCATTTAATAGTAGTCTTCAGAGGTTGCTATAGCATTCAATCAGTCTTCAGTGAATTAAAAGAGTGGTAAACACTTCACTATTTTAAACAGGCAAGTTTCTGACCCATATGTTTTATAAAGACATTATGGATACATATACCCTAGTAAATTTAAAGGTGTCAGAGTGTGTTCCTGTGTATTTGTCTCCCTTCACAGTCAAACAGTAGAACAGCAGACCACATGCTTTGTCCCAGCCTAGCATCTGTGCCAAACAACCTCAGCCACAGCTCAGGAATCAGTGTCAGCCAGGGACTGTTTCCAGTTGACAAACTGGATATCTTTTACCTATTTTTGGAGAGTGAGAGAGTTTAGTGGCATGAAGCAGGCTGTTCCATGCCAGCTGGCCTCAGTCAGAGAATAGCTCCAGGTGAGTTTAATTTACTGTGGTAGCAATTGAGGATGTGTTACTTGGTCCCGTGTCACACTGGAGTGTTACAGTCAGAACTGGAAACTGAAGTCGAATCATCAGCCTTATGCTTAAACTATTAGAAAACACATCTGATTAATGACATAGTTTAGTGCAAATTTTGCACCTAGATATCGGAGGCATTTAGGGAGACTCCTACATACTTGCCAGTTAAGAATTTTCTGAAGTATTCCTAAAACTAGGGACATTGCTGTTTGACAACACTTTAATGCTCTCATGTTCATGAAATCCACCTTTATTTTTGTATCTTTTCAGAGAGTGACATGGCATCAGGGGATGGAAATTCTGTAAAAGAGGAATTTGTTAAAGAGAAAGGTATTCACTCTCCAGTAATGAAATGGCTAAATCCTCGCTGATATTTACTTACACTCATAAGACTTTCAAGTGAATGCATTTCTCGCCGATTATTGAATATGCAACAACACACTTTAAGAACAAAGTAGATCTATAGCATATGAAAATGTAATCTCTGAAGGTCAATTGTGATCCATTTTTAATGAGAAAAATGTTTACTTAAAAATAGACTGTACAGTGTATATGATTTTTGATACTTGTTTTGATAAGTATTTGAACAGAGAAATGTATTGTGGATTCCTGAATGTATAGTAATACTGATAAAACATTTAAATAATGCCAGAGGCTAACTTTTGCAGCCTGAGGCTGGGGAAACTCACTGAATTCAGGGGACAGTTTAGGTGAGTGATACTATTGACATGGAGCCAATGTGAAAGAAACACATCAACAAATCCCATGATAGAAAGCAACACCCCTGAATCTCAATGATGTTGGAGCACAACAGCATGAATTAAATAAACCAACATCAGTTGTTAGCAATTTTCTGGTTTTTGGAAGTTTGGTGACAATTCCTCAGACACAAATACACCTTTCTTCAGTGAGAAAGCACCCATCATTTCAGCATATACATTGTGAATAACCTCAACAAAATACTGCAGGCATATTTAGGTAGATTTCTAAAGATAAATTTTGTACAGAGAAACAGCAGATTAGTAAATTTTACTGATTTGTAGAAGGGGATCTGAAACAAAAAAGCTGCTTACCATTATTTAAATATATATGTTTCTATAAACCAACTAGTCGGTGCCATTAAGGCAACATCTGCATTTCTTGGGGAAGAGTGGGTCTCAGTGTGAGAGGTCAGCAAATGAACCTTCACACTTTCCATCTTCACTGCTGGCTGTGGCCCAGATGTGACTCACAGGGAGTTTAGTTGCTCCAGTGTAAGGAAGACTTGGACCCTCAGCAAGTGGTAGTGCAGCCACAGACTACAGTATTTTGGTACCCAGTCCATTGTCTCTCAATTGCATGAGCAAGCCATCCCATTTCAGCCAGGAGAGCAAATTATATGTGTTAGAGTGTTGTAGGAACTGGCAGTCCCCGTTTCAGTCCAGACTGGACAACATATGTGTAAGGTAAAAATCAACACTGAGATGGGTTTGCTAATATGTCTGGAAAAAAACCTGACCCTCAAAGAATGGAAATTGATGTAGCTGTGTCAGTGATCCTGGATTGCATGAGTTGAGGAACTGCTTTGTAAGGCAGAGCGCTCATATTCGAAATATGTCTTGAATTGATTATTTCTTTTGAAATCAATGTGAGCTTTGACAATGGCTGCAGTGGAAGAAGGAACACACAGTACAGCTGCCAAAGTTCTGTTCAGGATCTGGAAACATACTTTTAAAACTATGAACAACAGAAACTCTAACACCTTTGAAGAGTTGATCCAAAGCCAACACCTGTGGAAGCAGGATGCTTTACCTGGGAAAGCAGAGTTGGATCATGCAGCTCTATAAGAGGATGATGACAACAGTAGACATCCAAACGTCAGTAGAGCAATGCAGGCTCTCTTGCCATGATAATTGGAGATATAAACATAAATCTCAAACTAGCATATACCACATTGTAACCAGTATTGAATGTTAGGGTCTGAGAGGGAGCAATGTCATCCTGGGCCATTTACAAGCAAGTGTATTGATTCTTATCTACTGATATCAAAAGTAGATTTTTCTTGATTTCAGTGAAAGCAGGATCAAGCCCACGGTCCTTCAGCAGATTGATGAGAATTATTTAAAGAATGTAGTAAATATTGCATACGTTATTAATATTTTTCAAGAGTGTCATAAATGACATGAGTTCTTGAATGTAAATCTAATAAGCCAGTTGGTTTAAAAAAGTATAAGATTATTATTGTCCAATAAAAAAAACAACTGAAAGCATCACTGTCTATCGTGTCTATCTATTAACAACAGAGTAAGACTGCGGATGATGGCACAGCCATGGTACATGCAGACTAGCCAGATTTTTGCTTCCAGATCCACAGAAACATTTTCACAATGGCTGCATCTATTTCAGCAAATTTGCTGGGGACCATTCTCCATTGCTGGAGCTGAGTGGTGGCCCATGTCCAGAATGGTTTGTGCCCATACCATTTAACCACCTTCACCTCCAAAACAAGGTGACTGGATCCAAGTTGCCTACTGGGGACAGCTGCTTCCTGGCCAACCCCCATACAGGAAGGGCTAGGGAGCTGTATGGCTGGCCTGGCCCCCACTGTGACAGGGATCATTTAGACCTGGACCAGTGGCTGCAACTCCTTGACACTGTTTCTTTTACCATTAAGGAGTAACCTCTGAATCCACACCTGGCAAGTAAGCAGAAAGGAGAAGATGAAGAGGGATGCCTTGAAAATATATTTTGATTATTTCTACTCCTTTTCATCAAATTTTTAAAAGGTTTTTGTATTTCCTCAGCTGCTCCAGTGACAGGTTGCTCCACAAAGAATAGGTTTCAAGATGAAATTATAGTATGAGCAAATTTTATCCTTTATCCTTTGAAATGTCTACCTGTTGCTATTTGTGTCAAAAGGACTACATCAGTACAAGAAATAATGCAAATGCTCATAGAAGCATAGAATCATAGAATTGTTTAGCTTGGAAAAGACCTTGAAGATTACTTGAGTCCGACTGTTAACACAACACTCCCAAATGCACCACTAAACTGTGCAAACCATGCCCCCAAGTATCATCACATCTACATATTTTTAAAATACCCTCCCAGGGGTGGTGACTCCACCAGTTCCCTGGGCAGCCTGGTCCAATGCTTGACAGCCCTTCACATGAATACATTTTTCATGATATCCAATCTAAACCTCCCCTGGCACAACCTGAGGCCATTTCCTCTTGTCCTGACACTTGTTACTGGGAGAAGAGACGGATTGCTACAAGCTCTCAAGTAGTCATACAGAGTGGTAAGGTCTCCTTTGCGCCTCCTTTTCTCCAGGCTAAACACTCCCAGCTCCCTCCACTGCTTCTCACCTGACTTAATCCCTAGATCACTCACGAGCTCCACTGCCCTTCTATGGACTCACTCCAGCACCTCAATGACTTTCTTGTTGTGAGGGGCCAGAATTGGATACAGTACTTGAGGTGCATCCTCACCAGTGCTGAGTACAGGGGTGCAGTCACTTCCTTGGTCCTGCTGCCCATGCTATTGCAGATCCAAGCCAGGATGCCATTAGCTTTCTTGGCCACCTGGCACACTGCTGGGTTATGTACAGCTGCTGTCAACCAGCACCCCCAGGTCCTTTTTTGCTGCGCAGCTTTTCCAGCCACTCTGCCCCAAACCTGCAGCACTGCATAGGGGTGTTGTGACCCAAGGACAGAACCCAGCACTTCACCCCATTAAACTTCATCCTAATGCTGTCAGCCAATAGAGTCCAGAAACGTATGCAGAGCCTGACTATGCTCCAGCAGATCAACACTCCCACCCAAACTGGTGTTATCTGCAGACTTACAACATCCTTGCAGTTCTCCTGAGCTGTCTGCCCCTTCTTCCAAAAGTCATAAGTTCTCCTTTCCTTCCCCCACTCCCCTAGTTCTAGCCAAAGCTCTCTGTGCAGCCAGGCTGGTCTTCTTTCCTTCTGTCTTGTCTTTCAGCACATGGTGCCAGCCTGCTCCTCCACCTAGGATTTCTTTCTTGCAGAATGTCCGGCCTTCCTGGACTCCTTTGCCCTTCTCAAGGGACATGAAATGATGTTCATGGAACCAAAGACTTTTCACCAACTTCTGTATTTTCCATCCTTTGATCTTTCTACCTTTGCTTCCACACCTGTTCTGGCTCTCCACTGCACACATTAACTCGTTTTCCCTATTTTGCAGAGGTGGAATTTCTTTTAGACTATTTTTTTTCCTTTTCTTTTGGACTCTTTTTTGTTTGTTTGCTTGTTTGTTTGTTTGCAGAACTCCATGTTCCAGGCATCCTCTTTTCTCCTGATCTTTCCTTCCCAGACAGGCTTAAAGTTAATTACAGATACTCTTCTCTCCTGAGGTGAAACTTGTGAGATGGTTCATCACAGAAGCTGCTACTGTCATCAGGTATCTAAATTTGGTTTTAGTGGGGCCATATATTTTTTCCAGTATGAAGATGTTTGGCAAATAGACCTGATTTCTAGTAGGTAGACTTAATTTTCTCAGCAACTAAACAGTAAGCTAGTAATACCTGCAGTTACTCTTATTTTTTTATTCAGTGTGTGATGACACTGGTAAGAATTGTGCTGTAATACAATTTCTATTACAGTCTGTGTTATAGGATGTTGCAGATACCATTACAGTTCAGACAATATATCATCATATGTTTTAGAGTGGTGTCTGAAGTACATAGAATGGAGAAGCCTGAAATATATTCAGATACATTTCATCCACAATTCAAATAACACATAATAAATGTATTTCCAGTGTAGACTGACTTTCAATGAAAAACAGCATTACCAGCTTCAACCATGCAAAACATCTTCAATGTACTTAAATGTACAATTTCATTACATGAAACATTCACACTAATATTGTGAGACGTATCACTGCCTAATCACCATAGTATGATTAACAATATTGATTTGCTGCTCTGATCTGCTAGGACATACATATTGGAGCAAACACACCAAAGTACATGTTTTAAACTTAAATGTATTTATTATCATCACTGTACATGTTTGCTATCTATTTAAATGGACTGACAGGTCACAGCAGCACTTTGAAAATATTTCCTGACACCTGCAAAATTGGTAAATATTTCCTGTTTTTGTTGTGTCTGCTGAAAATAGAAATTTTACAAGTTGGACTGATAGCTTGACAGGCACCACAATCTCCACTTTGCACGTCTTAATGCGGTTTCCACTGGGGTTTGTGAGTGTCTAAGGAAACTTGGGCTGAGAAGTTGGTGTGTTCTGGGATTTTTCCTCTCCCAAAATAGGCACCATCTATCTGTCTTTTGGGGGGCCACAGACCACACACAACTCAGCTGCATGGCTTAATTTTTCAGAATGGGTGAGTACAGCAATCAAGTAGGTGTTAATACAGCAAGACCTCTGAATGGGGAAGCATTCCCATCTCCTTTGGAGAAGTTGCCAGACCCCTGTGCATGTGCCTGGTGCCTCAGTCGTGGCTGGGTGGTTGTGTCTCACCCACGCCTGGAGATCCTGGCTTTTCTGCAGGCGCCAGCTGGGATCTGGCCTCAGTCCTGGCAGCCCTGTATCCCCCGTGCTGCCTTCCTGCAGCATTCTCAGGGCTCACAAAATGCTCTCTGTAAACAAACAAACTTGTATTTGGATGAAGAAAAAGAGAGAGATTTCCTTAATTTTATTAGTACATGATGCTCCTGATCCTCTCTGATCCCTTCCCATCCACTGCGCTTCCAAAGAGGCTGCACCTCAGATTTGTGTGCTAGCTCCCTTCCTAGTTTTGAAGCTATCAAGTAAAAATTTAGCTGATATGAAGGGCAAGAGTTGATTGTGCATGAGCTTATCTTCACCATTCTAAGGAGACACAGATTAGTTTTTCATGAAATCACAGAACTGATGCAGTGTTTCCAATCTGCAAACACCAAGCCTAACGTAAGTGTTATTTGATAAACTGGGACAACTGAAATCCTATGAACATTACTTGAAAATATCTTTCTTCCTCACAAGAGAAACATCTATTTTTGAAGAACAAATAATGGATTGGAATGTCATTGAAATCCAAACACAATATTAGTATGTTCCTGAAAAAAAAAGGTACAATGCTGGGGGAGAATGCACCAGAGCCCTTGCAGCTGTGTCACACTTTCCTGTTTGTTATTTTTAGTTTTC
>NW_008676273.1:65696-75242 GCF_000695815.1 Acanthisitta chloris
CTATGCAGCTTCCCTTTAACTCCTGTATAGCTCTGTCTTACATATTTCAGGCATTTGGCTGTCTTTTTCATCTTTTTTTTTTCTTCAAAGGAAACCCAAGCAATGCTGTTCAGTTTCAGGAACTCATGTTCCTCTTGGCAGTGGTTTAGTTCTTGGTTTTCTGAAGGCATTTAGGAAATTTACATTACTAGTTTTCAGCTTTGAACATACTCAGGCTTCATAAGCATAAGAATAGAGCAGCACCGAAGGAGAGCTCAAGTTGTACTTCAGTATGTACAGGTCTTTGCACCTGGGAAACCACCAGTATCCAGTCTCACATTGTATTTCCAGGATGGCCTTTAATAAAAAAACGAACATATACGGGCTCTGGTGAACCACTGTATTTTAAAGAAGTTTTTGTTTATATATGGATGTATTTGTAATCTTATAGAGCCACATAACTGATCTACAGAACAGAGACTGGCATCACCTGTTAAAGACATACAACAAACCTCATGTTACTGAAAGCTTTGCTAGCAGCCTAGGGCCTATCTGCACAGAATTAGTCAGGAACCTCAGCTGATGTTAAAAAAAAAACCAACCAGGCTTTGGGAGAAAAGTTTTGCTTACCCCACGATAAACTTCATTGCAGGGCAATGCACTTCATTGCATGTATGCACCCAGAGACTTAGAAATCTGTGCTGAGTACAAGAGATGGTGTCAAAAAACCCAAACTAAATCCTTTAAGATGTTGAAACTGATGCTATGATTTCCTGGGACTTGGCTCCCAACTTAGACTGAAAGCTCAGTGCTGGCAATATTGATACTGCCCAACAGAAAGTACGAAACCAGAGCACATAGCAAAGGAGGATCAGTTAAAGCATCTATTTCCCTTAAATTCTCTCACCTCCCTACTTCAAAAATTCTCCTCAAACTGCTGAAATTTGGCTGTTACCACATCAAGCAACAACATTAGGCTCCCTCTGGATAGCATGAGGGCTGGCACTGCCACCACATCACCTTACCAACACCACACCTGCCTTAACATCAATAAAGAAATGTTTGATGAAAACAACGCACAAATGCCCCGGGCATTAACTGAATTAATAAATCTGGCATAAATTAAGTTAAATAATTACCAAGGCAGCTGTGGAGGTTTGACCCTGGCTGGATGCCAGGTACCCGCCAGAGCTGCTCTGTTACTCCCTTCTGCAACTGAACAGGGGAGAGAAAATAAAACAAAAGGCTCATGAGTTGAGATAAGGACAGGGACAAATCACTCACTGAATATTGTTATGGGCTGCAGGGGAACAGACTGCCTTACCATGGTCTTCCCCACAGGCTGCAGGGGAATCTCAGCTCCAGCATCTGGAGCATCTGATCTCCCTCCTTCACTGAGCTTGGTGTCTGCAGAATTGTTCCTCTCACATATTCGCCAGAGCTGCTCTGTTACTCCCTTCTGCAACTGAACAGGGGAGAGAAAATAAAACAAAAGGCTCATGAGTTGAGATAAGGACAGGGACAAATCACTCACTGAATATTGTTATGGGCTGCAGGGGAACAGACTGCCTTACCATGGTCTTCCCCACAGGCTGCAGGGGAATCTCAGCTCCAGCATCTGGAGCATCTGATCTCCCTCCTTCACTCAGCTTGGTGTCTGCAGAATTGTTCCTCTCACATATTCTCACTCCTCTCTTTTCTGAGCACAATTACATCTGAGCAATAGTGTATTTTTCCTTCTTAAATATGTTGTCTCAGAGGTGCTACCACCACGTCTAATTGGCTTGGCCTTGACCAGCAGCAGGTCCATCCTTGAGCTGGCTGACATTGGTTCTGTTGGGCATGTGAAAGCTTCTAGCAGCTTCTAAGTCTCAGTCCCCTCCACTACCAAAACCTGGCCACACAAACCCCAAAACAGCAACACAGGCGATACCTTGGTCTAGATCTCTCCCAGGTTCTTATGGTCTTCCAGTCTGTAGCTAGCTTCATTGTGTCTTGGATAAGTAGATGGTCATAGTCTGGTGGCTGTTTTCTATTGATCCCCAATGTGGACACATGAAAAGCAGAAGACTGTGAGATCAGCCTCAGATGACTCACAGGCCAAATATTGTGGCACCTGAAACCTGATGTCTTCATATAGGAAGTACATGGTAACTGATCTCACCCCTAACACTTGGGAAGACATAGGGTCCTTCCAGAGATGCAGTGAGGAATGCAACATGAGGAGAGAGAAAGGTCATATTAGGTCAGGCTGAAGATCATTCTAGCCCAATATATTCTTCACAATGACCCATAGCTCTCTAACCACCAAGAAAACAGGCAGCCTTTTTCTCAGGACCTCCTTGCGATCTGGAAGCTCTTTCCAGTGACCAGGACTATCAAAACACCAAGACAGGGGACTGTTATGGGAAGCACCTACTCGTACAGGTAGCAGAGATGCTTGTGCTGTGCTGAAAGACTCACCTGTGAATGGAGTTGTTGGGCAGACCACAGATCACCTCATGAAAATCACTTGATCACTTCATGCAGATGGTGCTCCTGCAGCTTCTTGCTTCTTTTGGTCTGAGATAGGATGAATTTTCTGAAACCCTTGGTTTTCTACTATCTCAAGTGATTTTTAAAGAAGCACCATCCAGCCTTAACCCCTGAGCCCACATAGTTAATTCTCTGAAGTGAGAAATGTGAGTCTCCCAGATAATGTATTCACAGCACATTAGCAAATTAAATGTGGAATTTGCATCTGCTCTTTTCATAGTATCATATTATGACTTGGGCTGGAAGGGAACTTAAACATCATCTAGTTCCAACCACCCCTGCCATGGACAGGGACATGTTGTACTAGTTGCTCAGCTTGGCCTTGAACACTTCCAGGGATGGGGCATCCACAGCTTCTCTGGGTAACCTGTTCCTGTGCCTCACCACCTTCACAGTAAATAATTTCTTCCTAATATCCAATCTAAACCTACCCTCCTTTCAGTTAAAGCCATTCCCTCTTGTCCTATCACTACATGCCCTTACAAAATGTCTATCTCCATCTGTCTTGTAGGTTCCCTTAAGGTATTGGAAGGCTTGTACACTCCCTTCACGTACTGGGAGAGAGTTGCCACCTTTGCCATATATTTGGGCAGTTCCCTCCCTCACCCTGCCAACTCCTTGGATGCCTTCTCAGGGTGGTGGATATTCAACTGGCCTTTCCAGTCACTTCATTTAAAACATTTTTTTAAACTTTTTTTTTCTTTTTCCTTAGGCTCTTTACTTTTCAGTATTCTCAGTAATGGAAGAAAGAGGTCAAGCTTAAAGGCAGTTGAAGAGCTGCATTTCAGGGCCAGGCTGTACTGCTGCAACCCCATGACGTGGCAGTGGATGGAATTAACAGGAGGGGACAGGATAAAGACCTTATTTCTCCAATTAAGCCTGAGCCTATAATCAGCTCACTGGCCATACACTGTACACTTACCATACACTGGATAAGAGTTCTTTCTCAGAACACTTAATTTGCTCGGAACAAAATAAAATGCCAAAAATAGCTCTCTTGGCTGATTGATGTGAACTACCTGGTTCCACATGTAAGTTTCTACCTGTTTCTTGTGCTTTTATCCTGCAAACCGCTTCATTATCAGAGTTCTAAAATGGCTCATTTTCTTTACTTATGTCTTTAAACATGGGAATGGAGAGACTAGTTCTTTGTGACATTTCTCCCCTGTTGTATTAGGGCGAGGAGATGATGAAGAAAAAAAAGAAAAGAGAGAACCATATCATGTCATATTCAGGGACTCTTTTATTTCACCAGGACACAAAGTACTTTTGTATTACATGGGTAATTTGGTGAAAAAACACCCCAATACATATCCACATAAACTGACATTTTGCTTTTATATAGTATCTGCCATTTTTCTTTTCAGTTTGGGTTTGTAGAGCCCAAAAACTTTTGACCCAATCCTGCTTCCAATAAAGGAAACAGAAAAATTTCTGTGACTGGAAAATAAATAATGGGAACAGTAGCACTGCCTAAGGAGTATGAAATTGTGCAGCACTTCATACGCTGTTTACTAGCTGAGCAGGAGTAGCTGTAAGAAAAATAAACATAAAACCAGAGTTAAACATTCAACGGAGAGAAATACCCTTGCAATAATCTGTATTTATTTGTGTTTATTACTTGGAAGTTCTTTACTTTCCTGCATACATGTGAATACCCTTACTGTACTTTCCCGAATTTTCAGCCATCTCTGCTCTCTGGAACTCACTGGATTTGTAGCCAGGTCTCTGTTTCGAGTGAGAAGTAAGGTCTGTCCATGCTCTTGTGCAGGGAAAAGAGTTGGGTTTATTGTTTTTTTAATGAATCAAAAAATGTGCTCTCTATTTAAAAACCCACAATATATCCTCACTCCATGTAAACAATCTGACCTTCAGATGGAATGCAGCCAGAGGGGCTATAAATAGCACCCTTAATAAGAAAGGAGACAGAAGCATTCAGAGTTCAACTGTCATTGCTCACATAGGGAGAAATAGCTTTTGTGCTCTGAAAAGCTCATATGCAAGGTCTACAGGAACTTAGCTGAATCTGCACTGAGCAGGTAGGAATATTTTTCTATTGTAAACAACAACAGGGAGCCCTTCTGTGTATTACAAAACTTTTTGCCACTGTGTGGGGCTTCCTCTACCATTTCACAAGCATCTTACAGTTGTTAGTGTGCTCCCTGCAGCTGCACTCATAGACAGAAAGGCACTACAGCTTGAAGGCAGCAAGCAGAGAAAAGAGGAGGCCAAGGTTCCCACCCAGGATCCCACTGACACTCTGTGCCAGAGCAAGGGCTCCCACCTGCTGTTGCATGTACAAGACTAGTGACCTACATATTCTATGATCCTCTTTCATGAAGTGCTTTCAAAACATATGCAAGGCAAACCTTCAGGCGTCCCATGGCTTAACGGAGAGGGATGTCT
This sequence comes from Acanthisitta chloris, assembly GCF_000695815.1. NCBI lineage: Eukaryota > Metazoa > Chordata > Aves > Passeriformes > Acanthisittidae > Acanthisitta > Acanthisitta chloris. Next base: position 70,617 of record NW_008676273.1, read on the forward strand.
ATCAGTTGGATTTCTGGCTGATGTATTTGGTATGGGGGAACTCGATTATGATGCAGGGTGTGCACTTCCTCTGTATTCCAGAGTCTAATAATTTTAATGAAGAAGGTCTGAGCATGATATAGCTACTGCTACAGTTTATTGATTCATCTCATCTCCACAAGTTTGCACGAGAATCATGAATGTTTCCTCCGTCTCTGGATAGATGTTTGCTTCTAGCAGATTTGTGCATCTTCCCCACTCTTTCTCCAGAAAGACACACGTGAAAATATTTTTGTTCAAGTGGGAACCAGCATTTCTTCACACAAGTCTGTTTGTATGTAAGGAAGAGGGAGCACATGAATGATGCTGACTGACTGTCATCTGCAATTAAATTTTATTGATTTTTCAAGGAACATAAATAAAACCACAGGAAAATCCGCTCCATAGCCCCTGCCCACATACTTCTCTGAACCTGCTGGGACTGTAGAAGCGAAAAAGTCCAGAAGGACAGATAATAACACCAATATCACTTCCTTTTATAGTCCTCAGACATGCTGTAAAAAACATTTTATGTCCTAGGTTTTATTTTACTTCCCAGACTCATTGCAGTGGCATGGAAACGTGGAAGTCCTGCTTCCCTCCTTAAAACCAGGCCTGTTTCTTCTACAATGCACACAACATCCTCCACATCAGAACAAAAACTGAATAGACAGACCATCAAAGCTGTGCAAAAGCACCAGCTGCCCGGACACATACCAGGAGAGCAAAGCTATTTACCTAAGGAGCCTTTCAGATGATTCAGGTCAATTCCATTGTATGTGGAGTTGACTCACGTAACTTTGAGACCTCATTGTCCCTTTCCCTCTTTGCTTGCCTCCTTTTGTTTCATGCCATTGTTTCTAGGTAGACATTAAAATGCTTTGGGACAAAGACCGTGTCTTCCTGCGAGCTTATGCAGGGTAAAGTACAAAGAAGCCCCAGTCCTGTGTGGAGCTGTGCAAACCCATGCTCCTTCGAAAAAAGCACACACATACAAACCTGGGCAGTTAAGCATGCACATGTGCAAACATTTCTACTTGAAATGTTGGCTATAGTTAACATGGATAGTGATGTATCATATCTGAAACTCACAGTCAAAGTTCAATATCCCTGGTATCCCCTCTCTGACTCTAAGGCATGAGTTACTCAAAAGGAGAATCAGACCAGCAGTATAACCTTGTATATGAACATGTAGGTTGCCCAGAGACGCTGTGGATGACCCATCCCTGGGAGGGGGTTGGATGTTCAAGTACAGGTTGGATGGGGCTTTGAGCACCCTGGCTAGTGGCAGGTGTCCCTGTCCAGGGCAGAGGTGGTCAGAACTAGATGATCTTGAAGTTTCCTTCCAACCCAAACCATTCTATGGTTCTATGATTCTATGATGTGCTATGTATCACTGCTGTCTCTACTAGAGTAGCTCTTTGAGCTTCTATTTAGTGCTCTCCTCTTGCCTCTTGCTAGGCTAAAGTGTATTCAGCCTCTCTACTAAGCTAATTTGTTTCTTCCTGTCTGTGTTTTTGTTCATTACTAATTTTTATTATAAAAAGTTCTTTATTATATTTTTATCACCACAGATATTTTTCCAGGGTGCAGTGAAAGTTATTTCGACAGACAAACTATGTTTCAATCTCTTCCAATTCTAAATACAAAATGCTTCTTATTCTAAAACACATTATCACACACCACAGGTTTACATAATTTTCTTTAATTATATTTAGAATGTTTACTTCTTTTTGTTATTTCTGTCCAGTTCTTCTTGGTAAGGGTAAGTTTCCTTCCATGATCTGGAATATGTGAAAAAGAAAACAGAAAAAAATAAAAGAAACATTGAGGCAGTGTTGAGAGCTGTGGTGCTTTTAACACTATAGTGTAATGACTGTGTCCTATACTTGTAATAAAAGATAATAGCCATATTTTCCCCTTGTATAATGATTACATCCTTATCTCTAAAGCACATTTCCCTTTCCTGTTTAAAGAGGAAGAAAGTGAGACCCAAAGTACTAATGTAACATAACTGGGTTTACCCATCATATGGGGAAGAACTGGAAACAAACTCATGTCTCTTGCTAATTCTTGAGATGTTGAAAATCATTTGTCACTCTAAAACCTAACACTATGCCTTAGCGTTTACCCCCTTGGGGACGAATGGGTCTGTTTCTGCAGTGCTTCCCCAGTAAGCGCTTACAGAAGGGCAAGTGTCATTTTGTACAAGAAGTGTAAAGACTGCAAGAATGAGTCCCTTGGCCACAGTGCCAAGTTTCCAACCAGCAGCTGAAAATGTCTCCAGAATCTTTTCCTTGCCGTCATGCCTTCATGAAAGGTAAATATTTTCCTTTCTGATCTGTACACTTAGCACTTTCAAATGTTTTCATCCGCCACAGGGTGCTGTCTCCTTGTTGGAAATAAATGATTCAGTCAAAAGTTATATTTGAGAAATAGTCTATTACTAATAAAGTACATTTCAAAAGAAGCCAGAAATCTCATTTAAATTCAGACACTTACTACCAATGGAACAGCAAATCTCTTCATGCTTGAGATTTTTATTTACTACTTGGTTCGCTAAAATGAGGCATCATTTTGTGAAAAGAACTCTCTTTGTGCCTTGCAAGTTGGAAGTATATAATCCAAATCCTGTAGAGTATTTATGATTGGTGAGAAGGGGCATTGCCATCGAATTTGCACACATACTCAAACTTATAGGGACAAATAAAAGCAAGCAAACATATAAATCAAAAGGAAAGAGAAAACCATAAATCTACACTCAGCAATGCTGACTGGGGAGAAGCATCTCATCTTGTCAACCAGATTGTGCCCTGGCTGGGTCTTGTCTGTTTCATTAGTTCCCTCCACTTTGATTTCCTTTTCTCCTTTTGTTCCCCAAGGTATGCCTGCTCTGCTAGTGCTTTGGCCCTCTCCCTGCCTGTGTCTCCCTCCTCCCAGGCACGCTGCTTGCTGAGCACTACATACTTCCCATGCCTTGTCCAGCCTCACCCCTTGCATTTCGTTCACAGCTCTCCTGAAAATGCTTTGGGTATAGCCACGTGAGCTGTGTGGAGGTTAGCTGCTAGAACTGGCAAAGTGAACCTGCTACCGTGGTCCTTCCTGGGGTGGAGATGCCATACAACCACGGGATGACATGAACACAACCAGTAATGCTCCTATGTGTATGTGGGTTGAAGGATCGAGGACCCATGGAAGCCTGGCAGCTAGCTAGAAAGCTCTTCTGAAGTCTGTTCCTCCTGCTGCCAATCTAAAACCATCTCTTTAGACAAAACAAGCACTGGGGGACTGGCTGAGCCATGTGCATCCCCAGCAGCTCACCTATCAGCTCTGCAGCTCTGCAGCACCGGCAGCACATGGTGCACCCACACTGTTGGGCTGTCTGCACGTAAAAAGGCTTTCTGTTTTAGCAATACTGGCAGCACCTCTTCACCTGAGCAAGAGAGCACATTTGTTGGCTTCACTCAAACCAGTTCGGAGTGGAATAAGCTCCACTGAGAGGAGCGTCTTTTTCCGGAATAACTGCATACCCACTAAGGCTTTTGCTGGCAATTTTCTTCAGACTCACAGCCAACACTACCATGATGCACTAGCCCACTGTGGAGTGGAGATTCATTCAAATCATGACTCCAAGGAACCCCATTTCCAAGAGAAAGAGCCAAAGGCTCTGCTCTCATTGTTAGGAAAGAAATGATTTCTCTACCTGTGTAAATTTTACTGGAATTTTACTTGTAGTCCACAACCTTGACAGAAAATGTGTTGCCTAGCTCATGCTGATTTAAATCTCTTATTTAAATAGGATTTTCACTGGATGGAATCTGGGGCATTAAAAATGCAATGTAAGAAAGCAGGCAGGATCAAACAAAGAATCAAAAAATGTTGCAACCTGAACATTTTTAAAGAATTAATATGTTGCTTTTTCCTTAAAAGCAGCAGCAAGTTCTTTAAAAATATTGCAGACTTGGATACTGCTGAATATTTTTTCAAGTGGCTTTGCTAAATTTTATGTGAAATCCAGATAAAAAATAATGAAAAACATACATCTTAGTGTCATGCTAAAATCCAGTATAAGTGCAAATAGGCACTTTGTCCTTTAAAATGAGGTTCTATAAATGAAATCAGTGCCTATTGTTATGATAACATACTTGGGGTTTTTCTATAACTAAGAACTATTAAGTGACTTCTATATCGTTCTTCATTTGCTCCAGAATATTGTTGGTAACATTCATGAGTGATTTATGGTCATTATAATAATGGGTAACTATTTAACTCTGAGGGGAAAAAAAAGGACAACAGAGAAAGGATTTTCTGTTTCTCTTTTCATTTGTTTGTTTTGTGTGGAGAGGAAGAGTTTAGTATAGTGTCCTCTGAGCCAAAAATCATTGTAACATGACATTGGCACCAATATCTGAAAAATGTCAGAGAAAAACATAGCTTAGGAAAAGAAAGAATAAATATTTTGCAAGAGGAAAGATAGTGGGGTTTTATGTTTTAAAAATGTATTCTCTGTGGTAGACCTCAATGGCTGTGAGCTCAGTTCTCCCAGGGGATCAGCTTTGTCACTGGTATATTTAAATTTAAGAATATAAGTAATACTGCAAGCTCTAC
>NW_008676273.1:75290-81117 GCF_000695815.1 Acanthisitta chloris
ACAGGTGTAGGGCACTGTAATCACCTCATGAATAAGTGGAGAGGGTGTCTGCACTCAAACACTCACACCTCTGTGTCAGTCTCCCCATTTCTGTGACTCAGCTCTCGTTAGCTAAGTAAGTCATCAGAGGACATAACCACAGCTGAAATATCTTAAGAACATGGACTCTACTGCACCTGTGTTAGCCTTTCTTAGCTAAAACTGAAACTGGAAATGCCAGATTTGAACACTCAGCTGGGTTTCCTGCAGACATGTGATTCCTCTTCCCTCTTTCCTTGTTGGGTTTGAGCAGTGTCTCGGAGAGACCAGGCTATCTGCAGGGTGACATTTGCCAAAAGTTCTGAAAGCCTTGCTCAGCAAGACACTCATTTTGGTATTTACACTTGGCTTTCAGATCTGACTCCAGCCTAAATTTACCTTCTAATCAGTCAGATTTTCATACTAAGGGATGATGCTCTCTGTTTGCAAACAAAGCAGATAAGAGAGAAGCAAATTTCACCCATGGACATTTGCATATCTAAAATTCCATCTGTGTAACTGACCTCTCAGATAATACATATTTTAATTGCAAACCTGATGTCTTATTTAGGAATCCAAGGCAGTGTACTGGCCCACCTAAGGCTGGACTTGTGCCTCTCTAAGGCAGAATGTATCTGCCGTTCTTGTAACCATGGCTGAGCCCTCAGGGCATTCACTGTACAACCCAGTGACAATCTGCTCCACTTGCACTGCCTGATGGGTGTTGCATGCCTCTGTGTGCTTGAGGTCATGGCTAAATCACACCTAGACAATGAACAATGCCAAGAACCCCAGAAAAAAAGAAAAACTGCCAAGGTGAGAAGGAGATGCATGTGCAGCACTAGAGTTCTGAGCAGGGCTTACCACACCAAACTGAGATATGCTACAGAGACCAAGAAACTGGACTAAGAGAGCTTAAAGTTGTGGCCAGTTAGTGTGGGTTAGTCACAGGGCAACATGGGGCTACACAAAGCTGCACAGAGAGAGGCATATGGTGTAATTTTTGGGGATGTCCTGTGCAGGGCCAAGACTTGGACTTGATGATCCTTGTGGGTCCTTTCAAACTCTGAATAGACTGTGGTTCTGTGATTCTGTGAAAGATGTGGCTGACCTGATGCAGGGATGGTGAGTCTTGTTTGGAGTGGCATGTTGGACTCAAGCCCTCTAGGGTCCCTCCAATTATCACTTACACAATTCTGTATTTAAAGTGTTCATACATCTGTAGCTGTGGTGTCATTTGCTTTCCTGCTAAACCCCCACACTCCTAAACCCAGGTCAGTTGCAACAACTGTACACACTCATCTGACCTGCTCTTGGTGTCCTCTAGAGAGTGTCAGGAATTCAGACAAATAACTTATATTTCTGTACAGATTATGTAGGGGAACTAGGGAGAACAGATCAGCAGTAGTTGTCTGCATTGCAGTTGTCTGAATTAAGTGAGATGAATACTACCCCATGCTTTCAACTGAGATAACTACTTCAGTATTCTTCTGGAGCCTGTGTTAAAATAGCATTTATGGCTATATATAGATTTGATATTGCCAACGAGTATAATGAGGATGACACAGGACCAAAACTCATCAAAGAATTACATTACCTAATGGAAGTTAGAACAGAATGGAATGAAATGGAATGGAACAGAGTAGAATAGATGATTTCGGTTGGAAGGGTCCTACAACAATCATCTAGTCCAACTGCTTGACTTGTTAAATATCATGCAGAGCTAAAATGCAGTGGCAAGGAAATCAAGGCCTTTTTTATTGTTATTTGACCAGTAGGAAGTAATAAGTACAATATAGAGTTGTTATTAGGGTAGAAGAGGAATATGTGAAATATCTGCTGATTGAACAGGTAAGTGCACATCCTGTGTGAAAATACTGTTTTCCAACAAGGCATTCAACTGTGGAAACAGGAGAGAATTACAAGCTTCTAAGAAATTTTAGTTTTCTAGGCTTTGGATATTTCTGAAAACAGGATAGTGTTTGTTTCTATCTGACACTGACCTTCAAACACCTAGCCTTTGAGTGTTATCTTGAACATTTGTACTCCTAAGCGTGACAGATATGAAAGCAATTAGTCAAACATAAAACCAACCAAAATGGCCACAAGCATCCATGCAGAGGGAAAGTTATTCTTCTTTTGTTTCATAATTACGTAATGATCATGATTGACGTCTCTGATTTCCAAAGGCACTCAACAACAATAGAAATAACTTTTTCCTGTGGCATGAAAGAATAATAATAAAATTTCTTCAGAGAGATGCCAAAAGTGTCAAAATCACTAATTCATGTTTCAGAGAAATATAACAAAGCACAGGCTGGTCTCACCACCTTGGTGGAAATTGGCTCTTGAGGTGGTTACTGAGAGCAAGAACCACAGAGGAGCAACAGCAGTGAAATGTTTCATGACTCAGAGAAAGGAAAGGCCCTTTCTCTTCCTCTCTGCTGAGGACTGATCCCAGCAAACCAGAAGGAGTAGTAAGCCTGAAATATCTTGGATAAAATGTAGTTCTGACTTCTTTCATCCTGTCTGGTACTTAAATAGAAGATCAAGATCTACATCTTAAACCCTTACTGAGGAAGGAAGAATTGAGTGTAACTGTGGATATGACAAGGAAATTAGGCATTTCATTTATTTCTAAGACATTTTAACTGAGTTTACCTTCACCAGATCAATTGGTCCTGGTGTGAGGTTAAAGGATACATCAGGTATATGAGCGAAATAATAAAAAATAGTAATTAATTTTAAGATTCCGTTCAGATAACACAATTGCTCAAGCACAGCCAGGGCACAGTGCAAGTACACAACTGGGAGTTGACATCCCAACAGGTGCTGCTATAAAGGCATCATGTTGGGAAAGAAAAAAGTAAAAGAACTTTAGGACTTTAGGTTAGGGAATCTATACGACTATGTGCTGGGAGAACCCAGCAACCCAGGTCTTCAAGGGTGATAACAGAGTGGGAGGTAAGATTCTTTGTGTGCTGGCAACTTCTTCTGTTAGTCTTGAGCTTCACTTGGAATGGAAAGAACTTGACTGGGGGGACTGCACACTTTTCTGGTCTGAGGGATGAATGTGCTTAATGAACAAAATTAGATGGGAAGCTTTGTTATGGTCTGCTTAATAAAACATCCATGGTTTGGGTTTGGTTTTTTTCACTTTTTTTTTTTTTTTTTCAGTGGAATTTCCACAAAGAAAAGGTTATTTTTCTCAGGTTGTGATATCTTAAATGGATGGTGTTGAGAGGAAATAGATCTGACTCGGTATTGGAACCAGCAAATTAGTTTCAAGGTCTGGAAGTCCAGAGAATGAAATATCACGACTAGAACAACCTAATAACCTGAGATTTCGTAGAATTTAATAATCTGAAAAGCAGCCAAATCTCATTTGGCTGAGCTTACAGATGAGGATGAGTTCACAGAAATCCAGTGGGAGCAGGACTGTGAGTGGCCACTGAGAAACTTCTAGAAAATGAAGAATTGAGTATTTTAAGAAGTTATATAACATCTGCTTGTTATCCAGAAATTAAATACTCCAAAAGGAGAAGGTAATTAAAAACCTCTCTATGAAGTTATATAGTATAGAGAGACACTACTTACAAGAGCATGTAGTCTCAGGACAAGGCAGAATGGCTTCAAACTGAAAGCAGGCTGAGGTTAGATATTAAGAAAAAATTCTCTACCCTGAGGGTGATGAGGCACTGGGAACAGGTTGTGCAGAGAAGTTGTGGATGCCTCCTCCCTGGAAGTGTTTGAGGCCAGGCTGGATGGGGCTCTGAGCAACCTGGGCTGGTGGAAGGTGCCCCTGCCAATGGCAGAGGTGATTTGAACTAGGTGATCTTTAAGGTCCCTTTCAACCTAAACCATTCTATAAGTCTATGATTTTTATTGATATTACATGTAATTTTTTGTTGACTTATTCTTAGTCCTCAATTCTAGCAGCAGTAATAAAGGAAAATGATGGTGTCACACACTCAAAGTAGAACTCTAGTACCAAATGAAGACATCTGCAGCCACAACTGGGGTGTGGATATGTAGGTTTGACTCAAGAAATTTTGCTCTAAGTCTTATAATACAGTTTGTAAGAAAAATGCTATTTAACAATAATGAAACAAAATATTAAACCCTGAGAATTTTGTAATGAGTCTGAATAGCTACTACATTAGTTGTGAGCTTACTTTAATGGTTTGTTTTAACCAACATCTCTCTCTCTCTCAGTGTCTCCCTGTGTGGGTTCTCTGGGACACAATGCCACTTTGCCTTTTACCACAATATTTCTACAATCCTTTGGAAGAAAAAAAAGTCAAAACTTCCCAAAGTCTGGTTTGACATTAAATTTATTGGTTGTTCTATTGCAGCTCCTCATTGCAAAATCAAGATGTTATGCAAAGGTTATTGGCTAGGAATGTACCACATATCCACAGAGACAGGCATAAAAGTAGGAGAGCCAAAATCACTGAAAAAAATTTAAGAGCTGCATGTTAGATGTGTTAGATAACTACCCTGGTAATTATGCTGGCGACTCTTGACTCACTGGTGAATACAATTTGTAAACTACTGTTGGTTTTTCCCGCATAAAGAATATAGGCTTCATATATTCTTAAATAAAAGAACTTGGCAAACTATCATGGAGAAAACATTTTTGGCAATGTTTGATAGTATTTGCTGAAAAGACTCTAGATTTTTGAGTTACCTCTGTATCTCTTGTATGATCCGTGTTTTCTCTCAAACAAAAACTTAGCCCAATTATGCAAATCTACACACACACATGCAAACCGTTCAAGGTTGTCTTCATAACCTTTTGAACTCTTCTGGCTTATAAAAAGGAACACAATCACAAAAGAATTTTTAAGAATTATTGGAATCATTTATCAGAACAGGAGAGTAAGTACTAGTAAACAATAACCTGTCATTGGTGTTTTCAAAAGATCCAAACCTAGTTCACAATTCCACATCGAAAGTATTTGTGAGGCTTCCAATACGATACCCAAGGACTGTGATTAATGTCATGTGCCTGTTTATTTTTCCCCTGAGAACCTGAAAGAGTAAAAAAAAGATCACAACTAAACAAAAGCATATCAATAACAGGAAACTGTTGGTGAGAAATACCCCGATCTTCCTGTAAACTCACGTCACCACATTCCCCAGGGACAAAGGTGCGGGAACAGCATGGTAAATAATTATGATTTAATATGAGGCCTTGCTATGCTGTTTACAGTTTAACAACAAAAAGGAATTGTTTCTCAAGGCGCAAAATAAGCAAATAATAGAAACACATATCAATATAATCAGGAAATGATGATGTTATGTCTGGGTCAGCTGCTGAAAACAGATTGCAATCTATCAAAGTATCAACCTGGTATCTCCGTGCAGCCCATGGAGAAACATCAGTGATGGGAGAGAGTCTTTCCCTGGTTTGCATGCCAGTCATCTCACTTTGATTGTTTTATGAAAGTTTTGGGGACTGAGGTCTTGCAGAAGGCACTCCACAGATATTTTTGCTTTCTGATGTTTGGGGAATTTGACACTTGCATTCACTGAAAGCATCTAAAAGGATTTCTTGCATTTTGCATTAAAGACCCCTGAATATAAAACACTGAGGGAGGACAGAATGGAAGGAATAGTAATAGCTGGTCTCTGTCAGGAAGTTTTTGTTGTTGAATCTAGCCAGCAAATCAGGACTAATGAGAAAAAGGTATAATTGCAAACACACAGTGGTGCCTTTCAGCAGACACCGATGAAGTTCCTTATTAATAATACATTTTAGTAAGAAATATAAAAACCACATAGGATGTCAGTTTTCAGTAATTTT
>NW_008676273.1:81147-82237 GCF_000695815.1 Acanthisitta chloris
AAAATGAGCTATGCAAAAGCCATGTAGAACAATTTACCTTTGAACAGAGGCATAACATTGATAGTAGAAGGCCTAAAGCATTTAAATATGCATTTGACTCTTAGCTACAGGACAAATAATTCCATACCATGCTTGCCAGATTTTAAAGTTAAGCAGGGTCAGGTCAGGTCAAAGCTTGAACAAGAAAACATCAAGAATTTTCTTAGTGTTGCCTGAAATAGCGCTGATGACTGGGGAGACTTTCCTCCATCACTCAGGACTGAAATAAAGCATTGACACTCGAAGTCTGTCAAGTACCAGCTTCTAGGAATGCAAACATTCCCTAAAGTTCCCAAGAACAAACTAATATTTGAAGAACTCTACTTTTTTTGGTCTTTATCCGTACTATTATCCCCAAAAGTATGTGGGAGCTTAGCACCTATGTGTCAGCTCCTGCCGAATGAATTGGAGTGTGCATGCCTGCCATGAATAGGAAGCATAGGAAATAAGCAGAAAGTTTTGCTCAGTCTCCTGGAATTAAAGCATATGCTTTACCATGCCCACTGTGAACCGAAGCTGCTGTTAATATTCTTTGTCTGTGCTTGCCTGCCATCCCAAGTAGATGATTTCTACACAGTTGTCAGGATAATGCCAATCATCTTAACAGATGTTTGAGGTTTTATCTGTGCGCTGCATCACATTCCTTAAAGAGAAGGCTGCCAGAAACAAACAGGTTTTCTGAGAGTACGTAAGGGAACAATGGACAATAGGAGCTGTTCTATACTGCTGGGTGTAAACAAGAACAAAACCCAGTTCACATGAAACAAAAAACACCGTTTATCAAGATATAAGTCAGTGGCTGTCAGGTTGCAGATGATATTTGGGATCCGACAAAGCTCTAGAGCAGGCTGCAGACATTTGGTTTTTTAAAAAGAGACACTTGAGGGGTTGGATGCAGGTATTGGTTCTGGCCAGGTTGGTTCTGTAAACAGTTTCAGAGTGAGAAAAAGGAGACAATTTATTAATTTTTAGAAAATTTAAGATGTGTCAGTTTAAACTTTCCAATGAAACGATTTCAAATGTTCTTTTGAAATGACACTTCAAGACTACT
>NW_008676273.1:82274-84740 GCF_000695815.1 Acanthisitta chloris
TATCAGTTTAAAATATATTAAAGCTGGTTGGTTGATAACAGTGTCTTTTCTCTCTAAGGCAGACAGGATGCTTAGAAAGTGTATAAGGAACAGGAGAAAACATCTCTGTCCTCTCCTAACCTAAAATGTTTTTATCTCCTCTCTCCCCAGCTGCCTTCCTGTATATGTTCAGATCCCAACCTCTGGTCCCGTTGGAGGACATGGCTGGATAAGAGGAGAAAGAGAGGAAGGGAAATACTTGCCAGAGATGGATGGGAAGTGGAGGTGGTGTTGGCAAGACAGTTGCTATTTTTGGCTTACAACTTCTCAAAAATGTTCTTTCGATTGATCATTAGGACTAAAAACCAAAGTGAAAAGACATGCTTAAAATTAAGCTTAGCTAAATGCAAGTAGAAAAGTTTTAAAGATGCCTCTTCTCCCTGCTGTACCTGACAAAGAAGAAACACGTACTGTGATAAAATGGGCAAACTCATCTGCACATACCTATAAGCAAACAAACTCTGTTTCGCTGTGCTTGCTTCCCAGCACTGCTGAAAATGAAATAAATATTATGTTTATGGATCTAATAAGATATTTTATTTTACCACATTTTTTACCACTTTTTTTCCAAGGAAGATCCAAGATATTCCCCATGATTTCTTTCTGTTTAGCATCCTAACTGAAAAATCAAATCACACCATTCTACAAGCATATGACTAAGACACTGATACTTCAGAGTTAACTGCTTGTTTGACTGTTCTCAGTGTTTCCAGAAAATCGATGACATAGAAAGATGCCATAATTTTAAATCAAGCATTATTCTCCACTGTTGAAAGAACAGCATGACTGCCTTGAATGCTTCCTAAGAATTACTTAAAACACATAGTGAACTTTACCTAGGTACCAAAACAGGTCTGAGAGGCAAAGGCTGCATGTATTTTCCAATTTACATCTGGAGAAGCCAAGATAAGAAGAGGGGATGAGTCACCAGAAACATCAGGAATGAATCACGTTCACACTAGAAAATGAATCTAAGATTTCGATCTTTTGACAAGAAGAGTAGGTAATATTTCCTGGAACTTAGCAAAATATTTACAGACAAATAAACATATCAGTTTACTGTGACCCAACTTCAGCAAGCACAAGTCTGTAACAGCTACTTATAAAATATTGTATCTGTATTTCTGTACCTTTTTCATATTACTCTTGCTGTTGTTTATAACATTAATGAGACAAAGAGAAAGTGTGGAGCTCTCTTTTCTTTTTTCCTACGGAGAAGCTCTATAATATGATGTAGTACTACTAGAAATAGAAAATAATTAAACTCCAGCATGCAATGTTATTCAACTCACAGGAATATACCTTTCTCACCATGGTTACAAGCAGCAACATGAACTCAAATGCTCAAATGGTGTAAATCATCACTGCTACACTCACTGAAGCAGAACTGAGGCAATTTCTATCTCAGCTGGACTTGGGGTCCAGTTAGTCTGTTGTAAGTTTCCACAAGTTCTCTGTGGAAAAGCATATTACTGTAATGTTCAAATTCCAGTGATTAATTAAGGGACATCTATTCATCTGTCTCAATGGTCTCCAAAGCATATCCCTTCACAATTCAAAAGTATTCTCTGCCTGATATTTCTGTGGTGCCTGTCACACTGGTGCTGTCATGTGGCTATCCTCACCAGCCAGCAAAGGCAAGATTCCACCGTTCCTCTGCGACTTCACAAATAGAAACAACTGGTGACTCTGTGGTTTCTTTGGCAAACGCTGACCTTTAATTGCAAACCTTTCCACTGAAAATGAACATAATGAGGGAAGTGTTAAACATTCCAAATAACAGAATTGCTTAGTCTGTTCATCCAAAACAGCAGCAACTGGGGAGTATGAAGTTTCAAGACAGGGACAAGATGTTAAGCTCATTGGTTAAGGTGCCTGCAACTCCTAACTCCATTTCCTAGGCAGGTGAACAAGCTGATGGGTTCTTGAAAACAACTGGCCATGCATACATGTTTCATGACTTGGAACTGGAAGGACATGCTGGATGCTCAACACTTCCACTGAAGAGAAATGTAAGCACAAGGGAAAGTATTCTTTCTACTGGAGGATGGAGAGCTCAGCCATGAGCTCCCTGCATGGTGATAGCACCAAAAGAGGAGAAAAACAGAAGAAGTAAATTTTCTCCTTTGTTATTACTTCCCTTTTGAGGACTGATACACAGATGGGGCAAAGTCCTGTAAAGAAGATTAAATATCAGGGAAAGTAATGCTCTCAGTGGGTCTATTTCTGAAGTCATGCTGCATTCAGAGGATGCTGAGCAGCTGAAAATAGAGCTTTTAGGCTATCCATACCAGCAAAATCTATCTTTGACGGTCAGACAGAGGACTAAAACTACCTCTGCAAGCGAACCCAAATGTTAAGGACACTTTTACAATAGATGGATTTTGATGGTCAGAGCAACAGGTGCTTGTGTAGTCACTGTACTTA
>NW_008676273.1:84756-91342 GCF_000695815.1 Acanthisitta chloris
GGGAAAGAGACAACATAACATGGCTCAAATTTCAGCTATCAAATGACTAATCCTCTTTTTTCCATATGAACAACTGCATTTGCACAAAGGAAAGCAACCGACTGCTTTCTTTCAAAACTCTGCACTCCTCAACAACTACCGAAAAAATAATCTACCTTGATCTATCAAGCATTACATTTTAAGAGCATCACATCCACAGACCTGAAGCAGAGTCAGGTGTGGATTGGAAAAAACTACAGAGAGGTGTAAAACACACACAATCAGGTGGGTCTGATGCTGCTTTTACTGTCAGCAGTTTTCAAACACTGGAGTTCCAGTGGATTTGGTGATGCCACATCAGTAGGAGGGAGTAGGGAGATGGGCCCCCTTCAGGCAGGCTACTCCTCAGGGAACACCCACACAAGTAGTTAGGCCTGAGATCTTGTCATGAGAATGGTACTGGATTTGTCTGACCTCTGCCTCTGTAAATGAGAAAATCGGGATAATACCGGGAAAACAAAACTTTTTGTAGTTTTAGGGTGTTTTGGTCAATGTTTTCCTCAAAGGATTCTCACTGACAGCACAAGATCAACACTGCCAGAAGATGCAAAATGGCACAGATCAGTGTGCTGTGAATACAGAGTGCAATGGAGATGCACGTCTGTTTTTCTAATATGTTGGGTAAAAAGAGAAAGGAAGCCAAAATAAACCAGACATGCTGTGTTTAAAAAGCAAAGTGTTTGCAGAAGAAGCATGGCCAGAGTATGTAACAATGAAAAGTATTGTTCTGTGCAAAGAATACAAATCTAGGGCCTTGGAAAACCACACTTCATTGTGAACATAAAAAAGAGGAGAGAGAAGTTCCACTATTTTGAAGGGGAACACAACTGCAATTGGAAGCTTGGGGGTCTGCCTATGAAGTAATTATAAGCTCTCTGAATTACCCTGGCTTTAGGGAAAACACTGGCAGACTGTAAAAATAAATATTTAGTGAAACTTCTTCCCTAATTCATTTGGATACTTAGTCTTCTTTCTTATATCTTTATACCAGTCACACATACACAGTCACCCACTGCCTGCAGAGCAGACAGCAAGGCAAAAATTCTTTACCTTCTCTTTCCCCTTTCCTTTCCACAATTTTTTTATTTTCCTTGTCTGCCAACATTTATTTCTTTCTTTTCATTATCATTCCCACACAATCCTTTCTAGGTCTTTCTGATAAAAGCTGGACTGACCACCACCATCCAAGCTCCCTCTGTTTTGAAGTAACTCATCCCTGCTTGCTTTTGTCTCCAGTGATGCTGTAGTGAAGAATTTTTACTTTGAAACTGCCCTGAGGAGTGGACATATCTTTAAAGCAGCCTGGGGCAGCCTGGATGCAGTTTGGGAAGTAATACTTGCACTCCACATACCTGGCCCTATTTTTGCCATGGTTCAGTGAAAGTGGGTCACCATTTCACTAGACTGTCCTGGCTGGGAGGAACATACCGAGTGTTTAGAGTGTCACTGCAAGTTTAGAGACCTAGTCTCAAACAGAAACACAGGGTTTAGTGCTGATAGGCAGATGAGAATTGTAATTTTTAAACTGCTGAAGAGCAAAATGAAGTTCCAGGTGAAGAATAACAGCACTAGGCAGATCTGAGATGATTGGTATAAGCTGGAATGAGAAACTCTCTCTCACAACATTTAATACAGATTTTCCACTAGAAGACACTACAGATGAGCCCTGCCATTACCTGTGACTGGTTGGAACCTAAACACATATTTCTTGTCCTACAAGCAGTCCTTCCAGAACACAAGATGTCATGGGAGAAGCTTGATGTCTCTAGGTCCTCTTGTTGCCATCTGTGTCATTTGCACTGAGTTCTCCTAGCTAATTAAGAGTAAGAAGATAATTTTGATCACTAATCAGTCTAAAAAAGATATACAAGAGTTGCATGTGGTCAGATAGTTGCAAAAAATCACAGAGTGACAGCTTTACTGAACTTATAGCCCTTATCTGCAGGGGTGGATTTGCAATGAAATGTGGGTCTGTGTGCACTGCCAGTGGGTGGGCAATGGTTAGGTTCGTGGACTGCTTACACACAAAGTACCCATATAGTAGCCTACAGGGATATGACCTGGAGTAGAGAAGACACTCTGTGAAATGGAATAGGTATCACTGACACCATTCACAGATGGGAAAGTCTGTAGCTCATATTGATTTCTCTTTCCCGGCTGCCACAGAGCCACCCAAACCACTGAAACATTCCTCAGTGGCAACAGTGCAGAGTGAACTGGCTCCAGTTCAGTTGGTCCGGACAGTGGAGTGGGATACAATAACCAGACTGCTTCCAGAATGTAATCTCAGAGTTGAAATACCACATGCCAGAACAAAGTGTTCACACCAGGTTTGTTATGGCACTGAGGGAATCAGTCTGACAGAATGAGTCAAACATGCTCGAAGTGTTAAGAAGTAGCTTTTCAAATCAACACCCTCCTTCCTAAGGAAATTAATGGATTCAAAATTAAAACGATCTTCTTCTTCTTTGTATAAGAAACTGTCCTGGCTGGGAGACACTGGAAAACCTGGCTGGGTTAGACAAAGAGCAAAAAAAGCCTTGAAGCTATGTAAGGATGTCTTCCCCCGCCTGTAAAAATTATAGCCACTAGGAATCCACTTTTACTGGACACCAAGTGACCTCAAGACCTGGATGTCTCCATATTTCTATGTGTACTAGATTAAAAATTTTTGGTTAAATCCTAGCCCTGTCAAGCTCAATGCAAATGTTTTTGCTGGTGTTAGCAGGCCTTTAGGCCAGTGCTATTATTTGCCTTTCCATTCAAGGCCATACATCACTGAACTTGTGTCATCTGCTTCATCAAGGACACTAGCCTTGATGGCCTTTTCAATGTTCTCTTCACTCAAAATCGCTCTTGTAGTTTCTCAGGTCCACCCCCTTGATGCAAGCACCTGCATGTCAAGCCAACAGCCCAGGCTTCAAATCTCATTTTTCCAAACTCTGTGGCAAAACCTACACTATATACAAAATATTAATCCTATTGACCATTACAGAAATGTAACACCAGAGTATTCAAAACCTAGAGGCACTTCTGTTCCTTTTTGCAGCCCATGCTCAGCACATGTCATCTAGGTCTACCATTTCATTCTTTCCTCATTATACATCAGACACAGTTCCTAAACTATTGGTCTGTGACTATTATGAAACTGCCTATGCAGGGAGAAGTGCAGCACTTCTTTACCCCAGGCAAATAAATAACAATGATGGAGTAACAGGGATCTGGCAGAGAGTTCTCAAGAAAAGCTGCAATAAGGCAACTTCTTGAGATATGACAAAACCAAACCAACACAACTTCTAAAAAAGTGCATGAAATGGATAATGCTGAAATTATAGGGATTACAGAGCCACAATAGTGAACCTAATATAGTGTACTACACAGGCTCCAGGCTGCTGTGAGAGGTGTGGTAAAACCCTGCTGTGACACAAGACCCATGCCAAGCCCACCTGTGCTCCACACGTCTGGTGTAGGGAGCATAGGCATTGATCCAGCAGTTTCTATTGGTCTGAGCCATCATTGTGAGGTTGCTACCAGACAGCACAAAGGGAGAAAACTAGAGCCTCTGAAGAGCAGTATGGTGATGGCCATCTCCAATGTCAGCTGTAGGAGCTATCTCCTCCTTTGCCAAGTTTAAGGTAAATGGGTCTCCTCTGGACTTGACAACCTGGTCCATGGTCTAAGGCAGAGACAGACCATCTGAAGCAATGAATGTGTGAGGTGTGAGACAAAGCCTTTCTGTGCTGGGTCTGGGTGGTTGTGTATAATTCTGCTCACCTGTTTTTTCTAACAATGGTTTCAAAGCAGAAAATGAGAATGAGAAAGCTGAAAAGAACATTGAGAACTGAAATTGTGAGAGGAGGCTAAATAGACAAGCTAGGCTTCTTCAGCCAAGGCTGAGGGAAAAAAGAGTGCCATCTACGAATCACAGAATTAATTAGGTTGGAAAAGATCTACGATCACTGAGTCCAACCTTTGACCTAACACCACCATGCCAACTAGACCATGGTACTAAGTGTCATGTCCAGTCTTTCCTTAAACACTTCCAGGTGACTCCACCTGGGCAGTCCATTCCAATGTCTACTCACCCTTTCTGTGAAGAAATTCCTCCTAATGTCGACTTAAACATCTCCTAGTGCAGCTTGACACTATGTCCTCTTGTCCTGTTACTAGTTGCTTGGGAGAAGAGGCTGAGCCCCTCCTGGCTACAGCCTCCTTTCAGATAATTGTAGAGAGGAAAAGATTCAGCACTAAGGGTTTGGTAACTGTTGAAAATGCAGTGTAGGCACAAATAAGATATCAGCTACCCTCAAAGAACTTCACATGAAAATCAGTAGTTTCCAACCATGTTCAGGGGCAGTTTGCAAGGACAAGGATGAGTCCAAGTCATCTGAATGTAAATGAATAACAGCAATTATTATATGCAGTAATGTTTGGAGCACCTGGGAGGTGGAATTTAATGTTTCAGGTGGTTCCTTCCATCCTATGTTATTATGCACCCACAGTCAACACTGTTCTGTACCCATGGCTAGCAGAAAAAAAAAAGGCTCCCATTACTTCTAATGCAAATGCTTTAATAGGAGCAAACCAGGCAAAATCATGAAGGCTGTGAATTCAGCTAGCATGAGCCAGAGGTAATTTAGCAAGTGCAGCAGCACCTCTGTAAGATTGATGCAAGACAGGAATCCAATCCAGGTATGAACAGAGACTATTGATTTAGAGGAAGAGGCAGCTTTCTGCATAGCAATGGTATGAACTTGCCACAGCTACAATTTGATAAGTAATCTAAAAAGCAAAGCCATACAAAATGCATTTGCAAATGCATCTTTTAATACAGGTAGAAGGAATAAGATCCAGGTGAGTTTCAGAGCAGGAGAGCTGCAAAGACACCACTCTCTTCTAGTGATTTTAGAGACAGCACGTGAAAAAGCACAAGATGCTCAATCAGAACAGTAATACCGACACTGAGGACAGCTCTCACTGATTCAGGATTCATGTGGTGAAAGAAAGATGCATTGCTATTATAGGAAGAATCCAAACCATTTGCACAAGCAAATGAGAAAAACTGATTAGTGTGGAGGAATATGAATTGTTTTCCTAGAGCAAAAGGATCAAACCAAAGGGGACCAAGTAACAAACAACAATCATGCAGGTTCTGATCTGTATGAACGGCATAAAAATCTGCTAAAGCCAAAAAGTGTTAGTGAAACTGCACAAATAAGTGAAGTAAGTTCATCAAAAAACCAAAACTAAAAACTATATGAAAGGGTCTTTTTTCTATTTAACTACTTTTGTTCAGCATTCTGACATATACTTCTTGTAAATGAGCTGCTTCAGTGTCTGATTACTATACGGTCTCTAAATCAGCCATTTCATGGAATAAGATGGTATTTTTCACGAAAGCCTAAGAACTTAAATTCTGCAAATGTCTTGAGAAAGGCCACGTGCCACTGCCCTGGAAATGAAGCCCTCTCCAGGGAGTTGCTTTATCTCTTTCAGTGTACTGAAGTCGGGGCATGAAAGCATTTTCTTTAGCAGCATCCCTTTGAATTCCTCTGCCTCCTTTGACCTGTACAAGAGCAGAATTCTAGTCTCCTCCCTGTGCAAAGCTAACTTGCATAGTTTCGCTGTAGTTTTGTTTCTGTTTTTTCTTTGCTGGACTTTTGGCTGGCTGACAGGTGCTTTGCTTTGGCAGATAGGGGTGAAGATCTGTTTCAAGACTCCCAGTTCTGATACTTCCCAGTTCTATGAGGAAGCTTCTGGAGTTGGGTTTTTTAAATAGGTACGGTCAAAAGAAACGACCTGAGACTTTCACACAGATTTACAGAGGAGAGAACACTAAACTGCAACACAACACTGAACTTCAAGAAAATGTACATTCCTTTTAAGCACGTGTGACATTCAGACTCTTGTATGTATGTATATTAGTAAATACCTGGCATAATGAAACACATCTCCATGTAGCCAAACTGAGTAAGCAAGCAACAATAATACAAGCCATGGCTACCTCATTGTTTGATGCACTTGCCAAATTTGCCTTATTAGTAATAGTTTGATTTCAGTAACACTTAATATGCAAACTAATATACTAATTATTATATTCTGTAAATAAAGGAATTGTGTTGCTAGGAAATGATAAGAGTTTGACCTGTGACTAGCAGAGATCACAGGGCCAGTGCCCTGTGTTTGCCAGCATGTATTCTGTGGGGAATAAGGTAGTCTTTGCACTGTGGCAGTATCATAATATACACTCGTGTTTTTTTGTGGCATGTGTTTTCTAAAATTCTATTGCTTTAGCAGAAAGAGCAGCCTTTATTAGTGTAATTGAGAAGCCATGACAATTCAGGAATGAATATGAGGACAGCAGGTGAGGACAGCAGGTCCTTCACTGCACAACCTGCAGATGTGCACAGCTGCAAACTGATGTAATAGGCCTTGCCACCCACAGGGGACAAAGGAGAATGAGCATGCCTAAGTCTGTACCCCATGAATAGCTCCAGGGAGAAAAGACTGCTATCTGGCCTGCTAACATGGCTGTGATTTTCCTCTT
>NW_008676273.1:91360-96402 GCF_000695815.1 Acanthisitta chloris
CATTGGGCTGGCCACTTGATCTCCAGGGCATGCTATTGCTATGCAGGTAAAGGGCACCACTACCCAGTAGTGTTGTTCCACCAATTTCTTCTCTGGGTTCTCCAACAGTCAAACCTCTTCCTTCTAGTAGGAGCTGCAGCCTCCTGTGCTGAGTCCCTCAGGCTATGCCACTCTAGCTGACAAAGAGGAAGATTTTTGTTTCCTGGATGACAAGATCCTAAACACAATCTCAGGCATCTCTCACAGAGTCCACCCACCATGAGAGGAGCAAGAGCTGATCACCCTTTCTATGAGATCTTGGAAGGGACAGGATTTGTATGGTGAATATCTGAAGCAGACTAAAAGCTCTTGGTTCAAGGCATAGGCCTCCAACGGGAAGAAAGGAAGCATTTGGATCTGTAGTGAATGCCTATGACTTTCTACTGCTTCATTCAGAGCGTTGAGCCTTGCCTTGCTTTAGGCTTGCACGTTATGAGCTCCTACAGCACAAGGAGTATTCCCAATACCACTGGCACAGGATAAAATATGATTCCAAGCTACTGGGGACCACCAGTCCTGCATGCATGTGAATTTCTCTTTCAGATACCTACAATTTTCAAAATTATTAACGTGCTTTAGGAACATGCATGGACCAGCATACCACAGTAATTTGTGGGGTGCACATAGCACTTTTGGGAAACCTATTTTTATTGCAAATGTTGAGCTGACATCTACTTCAGTAGAAATTCAGTTGTCTAACTTGAAAACTCAGAGCCGCATCATCTATCTTAAGTCTTCAATGAGGGAACACAAGAAGAGCTTTTGTAGAACAGGTCCCTTGCAATTTAAATTACCAGAAAAGAATGTAAGAGATTCACTTTGAATGCTGACTTTAAATATCCTCTTTACTGAAAAAAAATAAAGTCCTTATTAATAATGCCTTTCTTAACATTAATTTGCATTAATGAATCATTGCAAACCTGGAATTTAGAACTCAAATACTGTTTGATCCCATCTGAATTGAGTGGCACCTTTATTTTCCCCAGAAGCTCTATTTCAACAACTTTTTCATTCATAAAGCAGTATTTACTTAAGGAATCATGAGAGAAAATTTTTTTTTGCAGCATCAGGACTCCCTCTAGTGTCACTACAGCCAAGCTCTTCGGGGATGCTTATGGACCACTGAAGGTTTGTGTTTGCTTTTGATGAGACCACGGAACATACATCCATAGCTGATTTACACCTGAGATGTAAGAAGCTTTGGTCCCTTACTCTGCGTCTGCACCCGGGAAATCCAAGGTGCATATTTGCCATCTGACACAGTGCACCTAGTGTTCAATCTTTCCCATTAGATTTATCCAGGCACGTCTTCCAAGTGTGATGGGCAACATCAATTTCAGCATAATTTAACAAAATCCAAAGAAATAGGATAGAAGTTGTTTCAAAACATATTGAAAGTTTTGTTTTGCTGTGCTTTTTTTTCTTTTTCTTTTTTTCCCCCCTTTTAAAATTGTTGAAACGCATATGGGAGCCCTAAAGAAGTCTTGGCAGCAGCATTAATTTGCAGAGTTTTGTTGGTTGAAAATCAAATAGCAACTAATCTCTAAAGCTGTTTTTAGCATCACATGAAACTCCTGTCTTCTCAGTGGAAAATTTCTCCAACCAAATCCAATAAAAAGAAATGGATGTGAAGTGCCCTATAGTGGCTAGCTACATGAAACATTCTGCTTTAATTAACAGACTGAGAAGCTGTCAGATGCAAACAAGCAGATCTCCATCATTAATAGGAAAGAATCTGTCAACTCGTTGCATGATGTTTCACATTTGCCCAGAAGTATCCAGCACTCAGGTTAACTACTGGATGTGGAGTTGGCATACAGGAACCATCCTACAGAGGATAAAGAACACAAACATGAATATTTTACATGCTGCATTTCTGCCTCTCTGACTGTATGACTGGAAATTTTTGTTGTTCAGGAAACAAATCCTGCTTTGCTTTCAGGATAGAATAAAACCTTGAGCCATAAAAGCCAAAGATTATAAAAAAATAGAATAAATAAAAATCCCAGGACCACGAAAACCCAGGAACTGCAAAACCAAAGAAAAATTCAGATCTACAATTCTTAAGAAATCTAAGTCTTGCTGTAAGTAAGTAGCACTCAGGATTGGAAAATCCTGAATGACTTAAGAGAATGTGGCTTAAAGCTATAGCCATTTAGGCTTTTCTCAAGATGTCGCTTTTCTCTTTTTAGAAGTCTCTTAATGTTTGCTTTAAATGACCATAAAGATTTCTGAGTCACAGCATCATAGAAAGTTGAGGTGGGAAGGCACCTCTGGAGACTGTCCAGTCCAAACCCTCTGTTCAAAGTAGGACCAGCTACACCTGGTTCCTCAAGGCTGTGCCCTCTCCAGCTTTGAATATGAACAAGTATGGAGACCCCACAGACTGTCCAAGCAATCTGTCCCAGTTCTTCATTCCCAGTGTGAGGAAGATATTTCATTTGACAATTGCCTCTATTTCCATTTGTGCTCAATAGTGTTTGTCCTTTCACTGGATACCTCTAAGAAGTCAAGCTCCCTCTTCTTCACGTGCTCCCATCACCTGTTCATAGACACTGATAAGATTCCCCTGAGACTCCTCTTCCCTGGGCTGAACAATCCCAGCTCTGTCAGTCCCTCCTCCTGTCTGAGTTGATTGCCTTTCTTTGGACAAGAGGCAATTTTGAAATGAGCATACTGAAAAACAAGATTGCTTTCATTAAGGACAGTATTAGTTCAGTGACTGCTGCATTACTCACTAGAGACTATTATATATGACAGTATTGGTGTTGCTACAATGTGGGATAGATTTTAAGTTTCACATACCCTAAAGTAGCTGCATCATCAGGCACATTGTGTGATCCTTGGGGATGTCCTGTACAGAGCCAAGAGTTGGACTAAATGATCCCCGTGGGTCCCTTCCAGGCCAAATATTCTGTGATTCTGTGATATCCCCGAATTTAATCCTATACCATGAATCACAAGGTAGTAAAAACAATATGGCTCCTTCTTTTTCACAGAAGTTCGGTAGCTCAACATTCAACGTGACACCTCTGACCACAGTATCCACGTCTTTTCCCCTTCTCTGAACTCAGACCTCCAGCTGGTGACCTGGTCCAGAAGAGAAGTGTTCCCTGCTTGCACGGTGTCCTGCCTGTGGCCTCACCAGATTTGCATGTGATACCAGGACTCTTTTGCTGTCTCTGCATTTAGCCCCAAACCACCTTGTATGTATGGGATACTCCCACTTACCTACCTTCTGCCTCTCATTCAAGCACCTTGCTGCAGTATTTTTTTCCTAATGTGGTTTTGACTACTGCTTCTCTAGGTCTACAGTGCAAGTGATGCTGTCCCTTCTGAGGTATAACCCAACGACTCTCCTGGCAAACTTCTCTGCACAGGGTTGGGGTATGTTAAGGCACACCTGTGTAACTCATTAATAATGCAAAAGCAATTTCCCCTCCAGGCTTCTCTGCCACAGTACAGTTTTGCTGATGCACACCTGGAGATCTGCCTTTTCAGCCTCAGTCATGCTATAAATTGCTATTGCACTTTAAATCCTCTTTTTTTGCCTTCTTGTTCATATCTTACACTGATGCCTTTTTACAATTCCAATCTCCAGGTTTTCAC
The DNA here is from genome assembly GCF_000695815.1 of Acanthisitta chloris. Lineage (NCBI taxonomy): Eukaryota > Metazoa > Chordata > Aves > Passeriformes > Acanthisittidae > Acanthisitta > Acanthisitta chloris. The sequence goes on from NW_008676273.1 coordinate 95,009, forward strand.
ACATCTGCTTTGAGTGCGAGTCTGAAGCTAATGAAGTTTGTTAAGCCTTTGCCTTTGAGAGCTTTAACAAAGCTTTTAAGTGATATCTGATCACACCCCATGATTTCCCTCTCGGCACAGATTCCCCCTCCTGTCACATACATTATTCTAAAAATGTAAAGACAGCAGAGCCTGCCAAAAGTTTCTAAGGGAAATCTAGACTAAATGATGATTGCAAACCTCAAAGGAAGAGAAGAACCAGACGGATGACCCAGAAAAGAGATTCTTGCCATCATCATTTTTCTCCTTTCTGAAGCTTTGGAATATTATCTCTGTTACTTGCTCTGCTTGGTTAGTGTCAGATTTCAGACCACAAATTCCAGTCCTATGTGTAAGGGAGGAACAAGTTAAAAAAACAACCGACCTGTTGAGACACATTGCAATGCACCCTGCCAGCTGATAACATCAGAGATAATTTTATGACTGCAAGGCTATTCCTGGCACGGATGATTTATGTAACTCAAGGCATGTCTGCATATTTGAATTAAGTACTGTAAGGGCTTATACATGAGTGGATCAAGTGTGCTCTTTAAAACATTTTCTCAATGGAAACTTTGTGCTTTTGAGCACAGGACTGCAATGATGAGGTGTGAAATGCATTTTTTTTTTCTAATTTAGGTACTGTACTCGTTATAATCATCTCAGTTTCTGATCCTATTGCTTTGTCTACATGTTTCTTCCCTAAAGCAGTATGATGGATTCTGGATACTTGGCATAGCTAGATACTGGATAGATGCTGAAACTTGGTGAAGCTAGACTTTTTAATAAAAACAAAGAAAACCCAAGCAATGTGGAAGGAAACCTTTCCCCTGCCCCCAGTCATAGCTGTAAGATGTCACGAGGAAAGTGCTAAGGCACGTGAAGGAATGTTCCCTGTGATTCCTGCCCCTGATCTGGCATCTGTGTGAGCTAGTGGTCCTGGTGTTAAGTACTAGCCAGCAGCTGCTGGTGCTTAAGGAGAGACCGGACGTGGCACTTAGTGCCACGGTCTAGTTGACATGGTGGTGTTGGGCATTAGTTACTCTTAACCATATTAGAGGTCTTCTACAACCTGGTTGATTCTTTGATTCCCTATCTGGATCCCGTCTACAACTTCAGCTGTCTTACGCTTGGCTTTACAGACGTGCCCATGCCCTCACTGATGTCAGGGGTGGGGCCACCCACCAAACCCACCGGACCAGCCACAACCTTCAGCTCCCTGGAGACAGAACCAAAGCCGCGCGATGTGTTGATGTGCACTGTGAAAGCACCGCGAGGGACGGGGCTGCTCCGGGCGAGCAGGAGGTGTGCGGGTGCAATAACCCGCATCAGGGCAGGTCCCGCTTGAAGCACAGACTAACCCGAGGAGGGCCGAG
>NW_008676274.1:0-1496 GCF_000695815.1 Acanthisitta chloris
CTTGTTCAGCTTTCATGGACTACAGAGTGATGTACACCAATTTCCATGCAATGGAAAGTGTGCAAGCGTCTTTGTCCCCATTGCTCATTGTGTCCCACAAGCGGTCCCCCACCTCTTTTCAAGTTTTTACGCTAAACGCTCTGTGGGGTTCAGGCGAATAGCCATGCTGCTGACACCACAACAATAATTGTCGTAATGTAGACTCATCATATTTTATCTCTCTCATAGAGCGTATTTTCAAAATCAAACTGACTATGGCTCCATCTTCTGTAGAAACCTTCTGTCCCATAGGCGCACCAGCTGCTCACCTCAAGGGTGTCCCGTCGCGACATACATTCACTTCTATGGGTCCCAGGGCTCTCAAGAGCCTGGGCCACAGTCCAGCTGCCCCAGAATATCCAGCTGGTCTTCTCCATCGGGGTGCTGACTCCTACTTCTCTTAGAGACGATCATGTTGAAGTCACCAGCTGTGGAGTGAAACAGACTCCAGACGATTCAGCATGAATTAGGCTGAAGCCACTTTATTATGATTCTACTGTCCCTAATATACAGTGTTTCTCCCCATGCATGCAATCATGCATATAATGATTGGATAAAGCCTTTGTTCACGTGCCTCTAAGAGTTAAATGATAGATTGGATAATAGTCTGGCTCAGTCCTCCCTTCACAGGTATTGTTGCTCTTCTGCTCCCTTTATCTTATCCTTGCAGAGTTTGTTTTCATCCTCCTTTTGTGCTTGGTATGCATCTCTCGGCCTTATACGTGTTTAGTTTATCTCCCCATATGGCTGGTTCACAGGGTGTCCATTTTCTTCTAAGAACATTGTCTCCACACTTCTACAGTGGGTTCAGGGGTTTCATTCTCCCAGTCTCTGCCTTTGCCCTTCTTGGTCTGGTCAGAGTTGAAGACTAAGGCAAAGAAGTCATTAAGAACCTCAACCTTTATCCAGGGTAGCCAGTTCTCCTGTTTCCTTCTGGAGAGTGCCTACATTATCCCTAGCTTTTCTTTTACATGTGGCATACCTGTAGAAGGCCTTCTTGTTATCCTTAATGTCCCTGGCTAGCCTCAATTCCAACTGTGCCTTTGCTTCCCTGACTATGTCTCTAGTTTCTCTTACAACTTTTCTGTATTTTTCCCAGTCCATTTGTCCTCCCACCTCCTAAAGGCCTCTTTTTTTTTTCTTTTTTTTTTTTCCCCTGAGTTTCCTCAGCACTTCCTTATTCATCCATGGAGGACTTCTGGCATTTTTGCCTGATTTCCTCCCTGTCTGGATGCATCAGTCCTGAGTTTGGAGTAGTAGATCCTTGAATATCAGCCAGCAGTCTTGGGCCCCTCTGCCTTCCAGGTCTTAATTCCAGGGGACTCTGCCAAGAAGGTCCTTGAAGAGGCTAAAGTCTGCTCTTCTGAAGTCCAGGGCAGTGAGCTTGGTGTGTGCCTTCCTCACCGCCCTGAGGATCTCAAACTCCACCATCTCGTTGTTGCTACAGCCAAGGCTGT
>NW_008676274.1:1605-2837 GCF_000695815.1 Acanthisitta chloris
TTGGTTCCTCTATCATTTTTGTAAGGAAGTTATCATAAACACATTTGAGGAAACTCCGGGATTGCCTCTGCTCTACCATGTTGCTCTTCCACCAGATATTGGGGTGATTGAACCCCCCCATGAGGATCAGGGCTTGTGAGCTTGAGGCTGTTCTCCTCTGTCTATAGAGGGATTCGTTTACACCCTCCTCCTGATCAGGTGGTCTGTAGCAGACCCCCACTATAACATCCCCTGTCACAACCCTGTCCTTATTCTTGACCTACAAACTTTTGGCTGGTTCCTCATCCGTCCCCACACAGAGCTCCATACTCTCCAGTTGCTCATTGACATACAGGGCTACTCCCTCTCCTCCTCTCCCCAGCCTGTCTTTCCTGAAGAGCCTAAAACCTTTCATTCCAATGCTCCAGTCATAGGAGCCATCCCACCCTGTCTCTGTAATGCCTACAATGTCATATCTACACAGGCGCATGCACGTCTCTAGTTCCTCATTTGTTACCAATACTACGTGCATTTGTGTAGAGACATTTGAGCCAGCCCCCAGATAAACCCATCATGCTGGCTGGAGTCTCACCAGTGACATTGCTCTGTTCTGGGCATCCATTGTGGGTGATTGGGTCCAACTGGTAGGATTGAGATGGATAGGTCCCCCTCTCCCCCAGTGAATATAGTTGAAAGCTTTCCTCTCAAGTTTAGCAAGCCCCTGAGCAAAGATGCTTTTCCCCTTTTTTGTCAAATGACCCCCATCAGTCCCAGTCAGACCAGGCTTGCCTGCATAAATCCCAAGATCTGAGTACGCAAAGCCTTGACTATGGCACCATTGTTGCAGCAAGCTATTGACCTTCCAGATTCGTCTGGCCATCTCATACCCCTTACCCTGGACCTCACAGATTGATGTAAAGATGTGCTTCAGAGCCCTTGACCATCTGTCCCAGGGTTCTGTAATCTTTCCTAATTCTTTTTAGTCTTCTGTTGTCCATATCGCTGGCTGTAACATGGAATACTAATAGTGGGTAGTAGTCTGTGGGTTTGACAAGGCTTGGCAGTCTTTCCGTAACATCCCTGATTTGCGCTCCCAGGAGACAACACACTTCCCTCGAGAGCAGGTCAGGCCGACAGATGAGTGATTCTGTGCCTGTCAAGGTCGAGTCTCCCACTACTATCATCCACCACCTTTTCTTAGTTGGGCTAGTTCTAATTTTCTTTGTCTATGGGGCAGGTTGTGCTAGCGCAGG
>NW_008676274.1:2982-13377 GCF_000695815.1 Acanthisitta chloris
CTATCCATATGTTCCCTTGCATGTGGTTCCGACCTCCCCCCCCTTCCCCCGGTAGTGTGGCTTTCCTTTGCCATAGGGGGTTGTAACAATCTGTCCAACTCCTTCTTAGCCTCCCTGATGTCTCTTAGTCTCCCGACTGTCTCCTGCAGCTCTACTACCTATTTTTGTAAATCTTCAACCAGGGCACACCTGTTGCAGCTAGGTGGGTTGTCCTTTTCCTGCTGCCTGATACTCCTTATCATCCTTATTTCTTCCTTCATCTCTGCTACCATGCTAAGTAGATCCCTTACCTGTTCATACCTTATACATGCATCCTCTCTGTTGCCCTTGGGTATCCTTGCCAGGCTTAGGCATTCACTGCAGCCAGAGACCTGGACAGCAGCATGCTGGTGACTGAGGTCTGTCTGGGTCCCTGTGTTGCTTTTGACAGTAGCTTTGGAGCAAATGGAAACCATGGCTAGACCTTTTTCTAGTTAGGTGGGCAATGACTGGCTTCTGCAGTTCTGCATCTTTCCTCTGCATCCTGCCTGTGCAAACTGCTGTGCAAAATGCCATGCCTTCTCTTTGCTGTGTCACTTTCTGTTTGCCTGCCCTGTTCATTGCTTTCTAGTCGCCCATGCTCCCAGGAGCCCTTTAAAACTCCTGCTCAATTCTGGGCACCACCCCCTGCTTGCCTGATTGGCTGCTGAGGACTTCCAGGTTTGGGCAGGACTCTGGACTGCTGCTGGAGAGTCTTGGAGATCTAAAAAACCCCTGTACAGACAAATCTGAACTGTCTTGATAAGTCCAAACTTACCTCAATCGCTGCTACTGGCACCGAGTGACGATATGTATCCTCCAAAAACCCACCGTGCCTTGAAAAGCTTGTGTTTCCTTGTTACTGGTTGATGGGGACATAGTTGTTATTTTGTTGACCACATCCATTGGAATCTGATGACATCCATCCTGCATTCTATTCCTAAAAATGGAATTTCCTGGGCAGGTCCCTTGACTTGACTTTGTGGCAAAACCAGCCTTCAGAAGGCATTGGATTACATTTTCTCCTTTCTCAAAGACTTCCTCTGCTGTGTTGTCCCACGTAGTGATGTCATCAATGTATTGCAAGTGTTCTGGAGCCTCACCCTTTTCCAGTGCAGTCTGGACCAGTCCATGGCAAATAGTGGGGTTGTGTTTCCACCATTGGGACAGTTGGTTCCAAGTGTACTGGATGCCCCTCCAGCTGAAAGCAAATTGGCCTGCACTCTGCTGCCAAAGGAATGGAAAATAATGCATTAGCAATACCAATGGTGGTACCACTGTGCTACTTTTGACTCCAGTTCGTACTGAAGTTCCAGCATGTCCAGCACAGCAGCACTCAGTGGTGGCATGATTTTGTTCAGGCTATGATAGTCTACTGTCAGTCTCCACTCTCCATTGGACTTACACACTGGCCATATAGGACTATCAAAGGGCGAGAGAGTCTTGCTGACCTCTCCCTGGCTCTCCACTTCATGAATCATCTTATGGATGGGAATCACGGAGTCTCAGTTGGTGTGGTATTGCCAATGGTGCATTGTTATTCTTCAACCCTCAACAGTCCCACAGCAGAAGGGTCTTCTGAGAGACCAGGCAAGGTATTTGGTTGTTTAAGTTCCTCTATCTCCACAGCAGCTATCCCAAAAGCCCAACAATGCCCTTTTGGGTCCTTGAAATACCCTTTCCTGAGGTAATCTACGCCAAGGATGCACAGGGCCTCTGGGCCAGTCACAATGGAGTGTTTTTGCCATTTGTTTCTGGTTAGGCTCACTTCAGCTTCCAGTACAGTCAGCTGTTGGGATCCCCCTGTTCCAGAAGTACAGCTGGATTCTGCCCCACTATATCATGATGGCATCAGGGTACATTTTGTGCTGGTGTCAACTAAAGCCTTATACTCTTGTGGGTCTGATGTGCCAGGTCATTGGATATGCACAGTCCAATAGATCCAATTGTCCCTTTCCTGCACCTGGCTGGAGGCAGGGCCCCTCTAGTCCTGGCCTTAGAATGCGTTGCTCACTCCTTATAAATATGAACTGGACGTCCCTTCAAGAGGATTGGAAGTTATTTCTGCCCTTCTGTCTCAGGACTTTCCCACTGGGAACAAGTGATATTTGACTAATTTCCTGCTTTAATTGTTCTTCCTTTAAACTTTTGTACTGTGCTGCTAGGGCAGAGGTGGGTTTTCTATCCCCCATCCTCATGTCCTCTACACAGTCATTCAGGAAAAATCACAGGATACCTTGTGTTGTGTAGCCTTTCTCTGCAGCAGGGGGGTACTTGTTCCTAATAGCAGAGATTGTGGTCGGTACTGGCAGGGCATGGGACACTTCCTCTTTAAGTTGCTGGGGGTCATCTTTAAATTGCTTCAGGTCCTTGGTCAGTTTTTCCACAGTTATGATGCAGAGCTGTAGGGAGGAAAAGAGATTTTCTTCATATTGCCCGAGTTGGATAGCAAATCATCCACTGTATCTTTTCCTTCTTTCCATGACATCTCTGCCAGTGAGTTGGCATACACTAATGGTGCGCTCCATAGAAATTTCTGTGACATATGTCATGTACACTGGACTTCATCTGTATTTATAGGGGCTTCCTTGTTATTTGAGTCATTATAGAGTACCTCCAGCACAGCTAATTCTCTCAGGTACTGGATACCTTTTTCCATTGTATTCCACTTGCCTAAGTGCCCTAATAGATCATCCTTGAAAAGATTCCTTTTCCTGTTGCTTGACAGGTGTTGCCTCCAGAGGCTGAGAATTTCTGTCCTTTTCCCAATCCCCTTGTCAATGCCGGCATCCTGGGAAAGGGTTCCAACTTGCTCGGCTTTACTACCCTCTAGTTTCCATTGATGGCTGCTCTATCCCAGCATTGGAGCAGCCAAGTCCCAGTGTGTACCCTTGGCTAGCAGTTGAAAGCTTTTCTCATATCTCACAGCTCACCTGGGGATAGGGATTGGGTCTGGTCTTGCCTCTTCCTCCTGTTCTGAGTACCCTACTTCATCCCTCACTACTAACAAACTGACTTTGTCTTGAATTTCTTCTTCTGCATAGGGGTGATGGCTACTGGCACAGGTTGTTCTTCTGGTTTAGCTGCAGTTTGAGTGACCACGGTGCCTGTTGGTTTGCTTTCCTCCTCTTCCCCTGAGGGTGCTGTCTAGTATCGAGCAGTGTCCAGTAAATAGTAGCCAGGGCCCAGCACATTGCAATAAACTATCTCTCTCTGGAATCGCCACAGCATTCTCCTTTCAAATATTATGCCACTTTATCAGGGTTCTGTAGTTGTTCAGGGGCGAACTCACAAACCATTGGAGAAGTTCTTAAAAAGTTGGTCCATTTTCTCCCACATTCCATGCCACACATGACTATCCACCCTCAGGGCAGATCTTCGAATGCCCCTCCCAAAGATCTTTTGCCTAACTCTAAACATGGTGTAGACCACACTGAGGAGACCTAGCAGACATAGCAACAAGAGCTTTCCTTAACATCCAAAGGGAATTCAAAATTCTCAAAAGCTGTTGTAACAAGTCTGAAGAAGGAAAAGGATGTGAAAAGCTGGGAAAATCATCTTTCCCTGTTCTCATGGACTGGGTGTGATTATTAATGAATTCCCAGTGGTGGTGCCTGTGGTAAGGGCAGGAGAGCAACACTGAATACACAGACCAAATGACCCTCTTGATGTTATCATGTCATATGCTGATATCACACAGTACAGCAACAAAGCAATCCTGAACCCCTCCCTGTTCTGAAAAAGATCATTGTGAGGAGCACATAGTTCATATACAGGAGTATATACAGGGTGAACACATAAAGAGACAAAGCAACATTGTGACCAGTGGCTCTGGACCTCATACAAGAAATGCTTATAGCAAATTTGTTTCTGACCTGCTTTGGACAGATCTGTTATCTCAGCCCTTTGTGCCCCATGTTGGGCACCAAATAACACTGTCATGGTTTAACCCCAGCGAGCAACCAAGCCCCGCGCAGCTGCTTGCTCACTCCCTCAACAGTGAGATGGAAGAGTGAATCAGAAGGGTAAAAGCTAGATAAACTCATGGGTTGAGATAAAGACAGTTTATTAGGGAAAGCAAAAGCCACACACACAAGCAAAGTAAAACAAGAAATTAATTCACTGCTTCCCATGGGCGGAGGTGTTCAGCCATCTCCAGGAGAGCAGGGCCCCATCATGCATAATGATTACTTGGGAAGACAAATGCCATCACACCAGATGTTCCCCCCTTCCTCCTTCCTCTTACTTTATATACTGAGCATGATGTCATATGGTATTGATCAGTTTGGGTCACCTGTCCCGACTGTGTCTCCTCCCAGTCTCCATGCACCCCCAACTTCCTTGCCAGTGTGGCAATACGAGAAGCAGAAAAGGCCTTGGCTTTGTGTAAGTTCTGCTCAGCAATAACCAAAACATCTTCATATTATCAGCCCTGTGTTCAGCACAAATCCAAAACATAGCCCCATACTAGCCACTTGACTCTACCCCAGCCAAAACCAGCACAGAGTGGTGTTCCCCAATTTAGTGTTCCCACTGAAATACCCCAGACATCACATTGCTTGCTCACTCCCCCACCCCCTCACCCTGTGGTGGGATGGAGAGGAATACTGGAGGCACAAAAGGTAAAGATCACAGGTTGAGATAACAGTTTGCTAAAAACCCGCAATGAAGTGTGAAAAGGTACAGTAGCAACAACTATAATAATAACAGATTGTATAAGACAGGTGAATGACTCATGCGTGATTCCTCACCATGTCAAACCTGACCCTGCCAACCCAAACACCCCGTACACTGGCCAAACTGGACTGGAGTTGGAGCAAAAGGTATCCATGCCCTCCCTTCTGTCTCCTGTGCATGTTGTGAGGTGGTACAGAATAACCCCAGGGTCCTAATGTGCTTCCTAGCTGCTTCAAAAGTTGACACCATCCTGGTCGGAACCAGGACATTAGATTATCAAAATCATCATAGCTGTTCTATTTTAATACTGAAATGCTTTTATTTATAGTGGAGAAAAAAATGAAAATATGTGTTATGTGTCGATATTGAAATCTAAAACTGTATAGAGGGATGTAGAGAGTTTTGGTAGGGTGGGAATTTCTGTGTCTGTTCCTGGATTCTTTTCTCAGATTTCAACATATCTAAAAAGCTACTGCTTCAGTATGAAAATTGCAGAAATTGTTTTCAAATTGTTTATACTCTGTATGTTGTGAGCTTATAGCATTTTGAAATGATGCAGTAATACATAAGTCACCGAATCATAGTATTCAGAGAGCTATAAATACTGTGTGTGAAGATTTTAATTTTCTTAACAGTTTCTCTCCAGAAACTGGAACAACTTAATCAGTATCCAGATTTCAACAGCTACCTTATTTTTGTTCTTACAAAGTTGAAGTCTGAAGGTAAGTTCTTGGGATATCGACTGGTTTATTCTGTTTTTTGTTTTCTTTTAAAAAAAATATGTTATTTAGCTTGAAAGAAAAAGGAAGCTGTACTCCAGCTATACTCAGTGTTCCGGTGGATTGATCTCCATAGTCATGTGGAACTCTTTTTATCCTTGCGAGAATCTTTGTGGAAAAAGATCCGATAACATATTGGTGCTTGTAGTTTCAGTGTTGAAATAGATTCCATTCTAAATGTCTAATGAAATTTTCAAAAAATGTGGGAGCATCATAATTCTATGAGACTATTTTGAGATTGTGGAATAACTTTGCCATTCATGGTGATAAATCATGACTGTGCATGTTATGAAACATGCTGCCAATGTTGTCCAAAGATTATGTCCATAGAATCTTTATTCTGAAGTCTTAATTCTAATAAAATGTAGTTGCTTAGTATTGGCTTATTTTTATGGACGTTTATACAAAGTGTTTATGGAACTGTTTACTGTGTAGCCTCTTCCAGTGGGTAAATTCAGGCAGTTCCTTAGTAATGATCAGGGTATGTGAAAGGCTTCCTTTCCAGTGTACTACAGCTACTTGTGGGAGTTCACGTACAAAGAGGCGACGCCATTATTATCTCGTGACTGACTTTTTTATTATTTACAAAAGTGATTCTTTTATACACATCTATTATAAGCATCCACTTATCATTGGTTAACTACTATTACTAGCCCACCATATACACAACCCAATTGGTTCTTTACATATCAATCATAAAATGCCCCAATCATTGTTCTCCACCTCTAACCATCTTCAGCTTCTGCATCCCACAGCCAGGAGCTGCTTATCTTACTACCTCCTTTCTCACATTCCAGCTTCAGCAGTGTCCTTGAACAGCTTAGCTTGCAGCTTGCTCAGGCCCTGCTAGCAAGGCTGGATTGCTCATATGTCCGTTAGCAATCAGAAATTCTCCCACAGCTACTGATTTTTGAGGTCTTTGCCAGTGAGTGAGACTTATTTGAAGATCTGTTTTGGCACATGTCTTCATGTTTGCTTGTGCTTCACGTGCTTGATTTTGGGGGGAGGGGGATGTTGGTTTGTTTGTTTTCCTTAGTTTTGTCCTACTAGTGTTTTTTCTGCCTTCTAGTACATCGCCTCTTGAGTTTTTAAATGCTTGCTTTCACTTTAAATTAGATTTTACTTATGTGTGGGCCCTGTAGCATTTAGAGCATCAGCAAGAACATTTATATTATGTTTGAACTTGTGATTTGGTAGTGCTGTCAGCTTACTTCAGGAGGAAGGAAAGAGGGGGGGAGGAAGAAAGTATATTTTAATATTTGAAGCCTGGAATATATCCAAATGTTTTTATGTGTTCTATGTAGGAAATCTGATAATCTTTTAAGGCCTTGGGGGAATACCTCAAGTTTGAGAGAGAGAGAGCACTTTGAAGACCTGAATCAGCGAGCATACTAAATCTTTGAGCAAGGTGCTAGTGTAGATATAATAAAGTTTTTAATACTTAGTTGTTAATGAGTATGCTATCATACTTTAATTGTTCATGTGCTTTATACCACTGTTATAACATAACCCCAGAAAATAATAATAATTAAAAAAAATTAGAATACACAAACCCAGTGATGTGCAATGCATTTGCTCATCATTCACCAACCGATGCTCAGCCAGTTTCTGAGCAGCAGCTCTTGGCCAGCTTTTCCCCCATTTATGTACTTGGCATGACATTCTCTGGTATGGAATATGCCTTTTGCCAATTCAGGTCAGCTGTCCTGGCCATGCTCCTGTGAGAAACAGCACTCACTGATTAGATTTAGGCAAGGACAAGGTCAGTGGAGCAAAGATTTATTACAGCACTGGGCACATGACCGTAGTCAAAAGGTGCGTGGATACACTTGGCAGTGGGATTTTTGTACACACCTTATTACATCAGTTTAATACATATTCATAGTCTTTCCAGGATTCATAGTCTTTCTCGGTGCCAGCAGCAGCAGCAATAGCAGCAACAGCAGTGGTTGAGGTCAATCTGGACTGAAATCAGTTCAGATTTGACTGCACTGGAGGGTTATAAATCTCTGGGACATTCCAGCAGCAGTCCTGAGTCCTGCCTGAACTTGGAAGGCCTTGTCAGCCAATCAGACGAGCAGGGGGCAGTGCCCGGAATCGAGCAAGAGATTTAAAAAGAGGTAAACCTGGTACTAATGATCACTTGGTGACAGCAGCAGCAGCAATAGCAGCAACAGCAGTGGTTGAGGTCAATCTGGACTGAAAACAGTTCGGATTTGACTGCACAGGAGGATTATAAATCTCCGGGATGCTCCAGAAGCAGTCCTGAGTCCTGCCTGAACTTGGAAGGCCTTGTCAGCCAATCAGGCGAGCAGGGGGCGGCAACCAGAATCGAGTGGGAGATTTAAAATGGGTCCTGGGAGTGCGGCGAACAGGGCGGGCAAACAGGAGTGGCACAGCAGAGAGAAGGTGCAGCAGTTCACACAGGCAGGATGCAGAGGAAGGACATAGGATTGCAGAAGCCAGCCATGGTTTCCACTTGCTCCAGAGCAGGGACCCAGACAGACCTCAGTCACCAGCATGCTGCTGTCCAGGTCTCTGGCTGCAGTGAATGCCTAAGCCTGGCAAGGATACCCAAGGGCAACAGAGAGGATGCATGTATAAGGTATGAACAGGTAAGGGATCTACTTAGCATGGTAGCAGAGATGAAGGAACTAATGAAGGTGATAAGGAGTAGTAGGGAGCAGGAAAAGGACAATACAACTGGTGAGACTCCAGCCAGCATGTTGGCTCCCTCTAGGGGCCAGCTCAAATGTCTATACATGAATGCATGTAGTATAGGCAATAAACAAGAGGAACTAGAGATGTATGTGTGCCTCTGTAGATTATGGCACTGTCAAGTGCTTTGCTCATATTCTGTCCCCTGGGGGCAGCTTCCTTTATTCCCCTCACTACCAGTGTCCTATAATCACTCATATTCCACCTCCCTTCTTGTTCACCTTGGTTCCACTGTGGCTTAGCCATAGGCATCTTCTGATCTCCTGGGACTGCTCCCTGTCAATTCTCCCTTTCCCATATCCGCATACCTGCCACTCTAATCATTTGTCTTTCCTCTGGGGCGAACAATGTCCCCATGATGGATTGCATCTCATCCCATCTTGAAATATTTGGTCCCAGGAACTGATCGAATTGCTCAGATAACCCTAATAGGTCTTCCAACAGCTTCTTCATTTCCTTCTTAAACCCCCTCACTTCGGTGCTTGTCAGAGGTGCATTCACAAATCCTATCCCGCCCGGGGCTCCAGGCATAGGTACCTCTCTCAAGGTATATGCGTGGACTGATTCCCGATTCCCCTCTTCCTGGACTATCACTAATCGCACCACATCTGCCCTACTATGTGTCACCGGTCTCTGGGGTGCCCCCATGCCCTGATTATTAGGGGTAGCTGGCCCAGGTGGGGCTATTTGAAAAAAAATGGAAGGAGGGGGTAAGCTTTCAAGGGGATCCCACCACTGAATTTCCCCAGATTCCTCCTCCCTTAACTTCTGTTCTTTCAACTTGAATATCTCAGCCTTACTTATCCAGGTGTCTCCCACCCGCCAAGTGTCTCCTGTCCATCAAGAGGCATAGTCGCTCTCTTCCTGACTAAAAGGTTCCTTAGAATTTACATAGATATTCAGGGCTTGACAAATGCACCCTTCAAACGATCCAAATTTTGGCCAATAAAGTGAGTCAGACCTAATGGGTCCTCTTGTCCATTCAAACATACAGTATTGAATCATCTTATTTTTATCTTGTTTTATCTTTTCCCTTAGTGCGAGACATCTCTTCTTGTCCCCATTCAGATAGCATTAACCCCAGTGGACTGTCTGGGGGGAACAGTAGGTATACCCTTTTTGCTCCCTTTTTTCCCAGGACCCACCTTAGTCGGCCCTTGTCCCATGTTTTGCCCTGGGCAGTGTCAATCGGTCAACTCTTGCTTCATCCCTTCGCCAGCCGGTGTCCTAACAGAGATGCGGAACTGCAGCTAGCAGGAATCACATTCACTTTGCGGTCCCTACCACGTCTCAGTCACACTTCTCCCAATTCCCAGCCACCCAAGGAATATTCGCAGTCCCCTTTCTTACCCAGGTCTTGTGCACAACTCAGTGTCTGCCACGGTTATTCCCAGTGTTATAAATGACTGAGTCCCCAAACAGGATTGCAGTCAAAATGTACAATTTATTATGTGAATTTAAGCAACCAAACAGTGCTGTGTGCGCGGGGAGTCACTGCTCTACCAACACGCACACAGTACAGGTTTAGGTTTCGGTTTATGAACCCCTTGTCAATACATATTCATGACTGTCAGGAGAAGAGGGGTTGTCTTTGTTGGGACATGCTCAGCCGGAAATCAATTCCTGTCCAGATCGAACCCCAAAAACCAACCCCAAAAAGTTCCTCCAGGAACAACACAGCTTAACAAAACATGGTAAATGCTAAGCAAACAAAATGTTCTTAACAAACAAACTATATTACACGTATCTTTGCCCACCGCTGAGCATACCCCTTCCCCGGTGCCACCCGGACGCGGCTCAGTCTGCAGACAGCTGCCCGTGGGGGGTCGGCGGCAGTGCCCACGGCTCACCTGCCCTCCTGGATCTCTAGGCCCTCTCGGCTTTTAATGCTTAACTATGTGTCATAGCAGCTTCCAACTCCAAACAAACAGCATCACAAACAATATAAGGCTTATATTAACAAAACAATATTGAGGTAGATATAGATTCCAACACTGCTTCATATTGACATGAATCAGAGGACCATATATCACACAGCCACAAAAGGCAAGCTAGAAAAATCACTTCAGTGATCGTGTGGAATATAAAACACACTTGTTTCGATAACTCGTGTCAGTCTTGCACAGCCACACACGTCAGGCTGCCTTTATCTTACTCCTAGCTGCTCTCCCTGATCTATGGGTAACAGGAAAAAACTGGGTCT
>NW_008676275.1:0-1588 GCF_000695815.1 Acanthisitta chloris
CCCGTCCCTTTGCGCTCGCTGGGAAGCTTTGCCGCCCCTTTCTCCGACTTGCTGGGTCTGGAATCCGGAGCGAAGGGCTTGGCGGGATCATCCGACAAGTTGCTGGGGTTGTTAGTCCAGGGCTCGGAGCCCTCGGGGTGGAGCCCACCCAGGTCGGGCAGGCTGCTCCTCGGCAGCTTTTTCTTAGTGTTCGTTCTCGTTCTGCTTCGCGCTTTCTTGGCGCTCTCGCTCTGCCTGAACGGGGACCTGAGGGAATGGTCCATCATGAAGCTCAGCAGGGTCTCCTCGTCCTGGAGGAGCTCCTCGGACAGGCCAGGGGTGTTGTCCTCGTGGTGGGCGTTGTTGAGGGACCACTCGCTCATGGCCATGTTCTCGGCCGTGATCTGCACGGACTGCGCCAACCAGCTGTTGAAGAAAGTCCCATCGATGGGGAAGGAGGTTGACAAACCTGGAAAAAAGAGTAGAAGATTGCTTCAGAAGACAGGAGCAGACACAATGCCCTCCATCACTGCCACCAACTTCACCAAAACTCCCCAGCACTGGAGAAACACTCCAAAGGTCAACTATAAGACACTACACCAGGCCCAGAGAGTGGTGGGGAATGGTGCCACGTCCAGTTGGTCACTCGGGGTGTTCCCCAGGGGTCAATGCTGGGCCCAGTGCTCTTTTATATCTTTACTGATGACTTAGATGAGGGGATTGAGTGCACCATCAGCAAGTTTGCAGATGACACAGAGCTAGAGGGGAGTGTGGATCTGCTGGAAGGCAGGAGGGCTCTGCAGAGGGACCTGGACAGGCTTGAGAGGTGGGCTCCTGGGAACCTCATGGAGTTCAGCAAGGCCAAGTGCAGGTGAGTCAGGGCAATCCCAAGAACAAAGAGGGGCTGGGTGGAGAATGAATTGAGAGCAGCCCTGAGGAGAAGGACCAGGAGGCCATGACACATAAGAGGTTTACTCCAGCACTAATGCTGAATTTGGGGTTCACTGCGAGGGACAACCCAAGTGGTCCCTCACATCCAACACTCCCTGAATCCAAACCATGCATCTTTCTTCAGCGAAGATGCCAAGCAACAACCTATCCCAGCAGGGGTGGAAAACACATTCCCATGCAAAGGTGGCAAACAACCAACCCAAGAGTAAGCTGAAATATTTGGTGACAGAGCAGGACCTGAGTGCAGGAAAGGGGTGACAGGTTCCCCAGGGAGCAGCTGCCATCAGGGCACCACGTGGGTCACCACCAGAGCCAGGCAGCCAGTGCAGTGATGGGACTGATGCTCAATCTGTGTGGGAAGCAGTCTGAGAACAACTCGAGGGGTGTGGAAAGCAGAGATGAAGACTGGAACAGGCAAAGCTGAAAATCCTCCTAATAATGATCTCTGAGAGCAAGAGTGAGCACCGTGGGCTGGGCTGGGTCCAACCAGCAATGGGAAAGGTGCACACCTGCACAGGGACATGCAGTTTTAATCCCTGAAACAGAAACCCATGGGTTCAACATCAGAGCTGGTTTTACGGATGGAAGAAAAATGAGATTTTAATTTGGGTTTCAGGTAAGAGCTTTCCTTTGAAGCAGTCAGACTAGCCACAGAGAG
>NW_008676275.1:1619-13662 GCF_000695815.1 Acanthisitta chloris
TTGCAGTGACAGCTTTGCATCACCCTCCCCTGTGAGCAGCGACACGGGACGTGACCTGCACCTCCTGCACCTTACCACAGTCCTCCTGGAGAAGGCAGCACCCTACTCTGACACCATCCAGTGCAGAGAAGGTGAACTAGGAGTAGGAATGAGCTTAGGGCGTCGTGTTGTACCCAAACAGCCCAAGGTCTTGCTGGCAAGGGTATTGCCCAGCTCACCTTCCCCAGCCCTTCCCTGGTGGGTCCAAGGGATCCTTCAAGTCCTTCACAAAATCCAGGAGGTTACAAGACCCTGGTGAAGCTTTGGGTCGGTTGCCTGGTTTCTCAGGCTTTCAGCCATGCAGCTTTCCACTGAGATGCCCCAGCCCTCCATCATTTGCTGGAATTTGCACCAGAAAATCCAAAGCTCCTTTAGCAGAGATAGAATAAGTGCAAAAGCACCATTTCCAAAGGGGCCAAAAATCCAACAGCTCTGAGATGACCAGAAAGAAACATAGTTGGGTGAGCAATGGGCAAAGCAGAGCAAGGCAGGGTGGCTCAGAGCTCCCACAGAAATGCTCTCTACCCCCTGGAGGGGTTTATAGCACCCCTAGACTGCCTGAGAGCCCCACAGGACCAGTACACTCCTGTGCCCCTGTGGGATAGCTGAGCACACGTGAACTCATCATCCCCTGCCTTCACTGGTGGAGGTGACAGTGCTGGAGGAAGCCAAACAAAAACCCAACTCCATGTAAAAACCATATGCAGTTGTTGTTTTGGACGAGATCCTTGACCTTTTTGTTGTGTTTCTTGTTATTCCTCCAGCCCTGCCTGCTGCTGACTGGTAGTAGGTTATAGCTGATGGGGACAAGCTGGTGGTGCCACCCTGCATCTCCTCACCCCCTGAGAAAATCCAAGAGAGGGATTTGTGTCTGACTCCTGGACCACCAGCATGCCCAGCATGAGTGCACATGCCATGGAAAGTCCATGCCATGAAAATTCACAGCCCCTGTCCTGTACTCATCATCAGTGCCACAGCACAGAAGACACACAGGGGAACAGCCCTACTACAGGGTGGGTAAGTCTGATTTTATCACCCAAAAGTGAAATCATGCTCCAGCAGCACATCACAGGTTTTGTAACACATTCTCCCAATCCTGGGACTGCAGGGGTGGATTTTACAGCCCTGCCCCACTGGGGAAAATGTTTAGGACCCAGTCTCTCTGGCAGCACCTGGAGAATTCAGGCTGATTCCCATAAAGGAAGGTGTAACTCGACTGTGTAAGTGCAGGAGGGATTGGGGCTGGGACTCTTAGCCTGGCACCCCAAACCAGGGAGCCTCCAGCACCACAGGTCAACTCTGCGCCCATAAAATCAGACTTACCCAGTTGTCCCAATACAGTTTCGTTGACTGATTTCCTTTTCTCTGTCTTCTCAGGACTATTTTTTCTACCATCTCTTCCTTTCCTTCTTGGGTCATTTTTCTTACCCTTTGTCTTCTTCCCAGTTTGTTCTGGCATTTTTTAGGAAAAAAGGAAAACGCCATGTGAGACTTGGCATCAGGGATGCTGCAATGAGCAAGTTCCCCTGGGGACACCCTTGCAGTGGAGACCTGGACCAGATCTGCAAACAACTCCAAGCCAAAAGGAGAACAGTGGCCACTTTTTGGCCAGCTGTGGGGTAAGGTCTCTGTATGTTAGGGAAGCTGAATCCTGTAGGTTATATAAAAAAGAGGTTAGGGCTTTGCAGAGGAGTTTAGCGTGGCCACAGGAGCAGCTCCACTGAAGACAGGGAACTCACTGGAGACTCTGCAGTCCCTGACATGCTCTCCTGGACCAGAGCTTTGGGGTGAGGGTCTGTGGGAGCAGCAGAAGGGAGTAACCCTGAACACTGCTCTGACACCTGCCAGGAGACATGTGGAGCT
This sequence comes from Acanthisitta chloris, assembly GCF_000695815.1. Lineage (NCBI taxonomy): Eukaryota > Metazoa > Chordata > Aves > Passeriformes > Acanthisittidae > Acanthisitta > Acanthisitta chloris. The sequence continues at coordinate 3,522 of NW_008676275.1, forward strand.
CCAAACCTGGTGTTGTGTCACCCCTAACCAACAAGAGCATCAATGAGAGGGATTCAGCTGCACAGCCAGTGTGACAGGGCAAAGGTTCCAGCAGTGTTTTAAAGCTGACCTTGCTTTGATTTGACCTTTTGGCAGCAGTATCTGCTCACACTCAAACTGTGCAAGGGTGACAAAACCCCCAAATGATATATTAATGATATATAATGACGAGTAATGACATATAATGAGTGCACAGAGTGGGAAAGATGACCAGGATTGCCTGTGGAAAGGCAGGGATCTAACTCTTAGCTATGCAGACATTCAGCTAAAAACTAGCCATTTCCTAAATGGCTTTGAACTTCTACTAGATTTAATCATCTTTGGTAAACAGGACAAATACCCTGTAAAAGTACAACATGTATTGCCAAGTAAAATACTTCCAAAAGTTTTTAGTTACTCCATAGGGCCATTCTCTCCCAGAAGTCCATGCTAAAACTTCTATTAATTTTCAGAGGGAAAAGGATATTGACCTTAAACCAAACTGTGGGTGGCTGATGGACGCAGAGGCAAGACAGGCAGCTTTTCAGAGTCTGGCCCATAGGCTGAGCAATGATTTGAAGGAAGAAATCAGTTTATTGTGTCAGCCAGCAGCAAATCTGCAAACAGACTCAGCAGAGAGGCCATGGAGTGGATGGGCCAGAGGGAAGAACCTCAGCTCTCCCCTTGCTGTGGCAGTGGAAATGTACTGGGTGAGCAGGGGAGGGAATCTGCATTGCACCTGCCTGAATCTGGATTAACAGGGGATTTACAGCCCTGGGGTTGCCAAGCCAGGAACCCCTCCTGACCAAAGGACTTGCAGAAAGAAAGAAAAGCAGAAGCAAAACTGGTATTTGCTACGTTCCTGCCAAGCAACAGGAGGAAGGCAGACACATTTTTCACTTCGCTTACAAAATCAAAATCTAACTTTGTTTAGACAGCACAACGGGGCTAAAGAGAAATCCAAGCAGCACTTTTTGAAGAGGAACCTGTCAAAATAGTAGCCGTGTTTCAAAGCCAGACAGTGTTTACTTTCCACTCCGTGCAAGAAAAATTCAGGGAAGAGAGGTGGGTTCATTTTACATGGGCAGTTCTCACTGATTTTATTAAGAATCTCCTGCTTAAATGATCATTTGACAGTGGGAAAAATAAATCCCTCCTGTTCTGAGTTTTATGTGGGAGCCAGTCCAAAAAACCTTTTGTGCCAAAATCATCTTTGGATCAACACCAACAGATCTCAGTCAATGGCTACTGTAACAGCAGTTCAAAACTGGCCTCATCCAGGTGAAATAATGGAGACTTTTTCCTTTTCCCAAGGAACCCCAGGTATGGAGAGCAGCCTGGTTGGGAGTTGTGCAGGAAGGTGCTACCAGAACTGACTCCCACTTCCAAACCAGTAAGTGCTTCAAAATGCTGGAAAATGCAGCAGTGAGTTGTTCAAAGCTTTGGTCCCACTGGGTGCTGAGTATCTGTAGCTCTAGGTACCATCACCTGGCAAGGGAACTCCTCCTGAGCTCAGGAGACTCTACTAGGCTGATGTTGAAAGGCATTTGAGTCCCTAATGTCTCCCTGTCATGGGAAGGATCCAGATGCCCAAACCACCTGCAGATCCCAGGACCAAACAGCCACAGCTGGGCCCTTTCCCTGGCAGCAGCAACTCATAGGAGCTGAGTCTCAGAGGCAACAGTCAGAACCCACTCAGGCTCAGCAAAAAAGCCCATCTCAGGAGAGACAAGCACCTCAGCTTGCCCAGTTCAGAGTGGATGGGCAAACACCAGCCTAGAGGGGCAGGAGAGAAGAGCATCTGCATCACAAGGTCTGAAGCAATTCCTGCACACCAATCCCCACCTGAGCCAGCCTCCCACTGTGGGTTTGTCTTTGATCACTCACCTTCAGAACAAACATAATGGGAATGGCAGTTGTGCTTTTTCCTTGACATTTTGGGGAAGGGCAACTGCACAGCACCAGCACTGGGCAGTGCAGACAACTCCAAAACACCATCAGCAGAGCCCCAGGAGAGCTCTCCATCATTGGGTCAGGCATGCACCAGTGGTCAGACTCCCCAGAGCACTTTGGGGAACACATGTCCTCAAGGGCATTTCCAGTTATCTAACACCTTGTTTGTAAGTGAGGTGAGCTCCTGGCACACTACCCTGTGCCTGCCTCCTGAGAGCTGCAAACACTGAACTGGGCTTGCCCAGCTGAACTGAAGAGCATCCTGAGGTTCTCTGTGCAGAGCCTGCAGTGACAGCACGTGGCACCTGCCCTCAGGATTTGAGATGGTCACTCTTGTCTTTTATCCACTCATTATTCCTGAGCTGACCCCCTGCCTCACAGCCCCATTCAGCAGCATCACTGCCAGGAGCATCACCCAGCACAAATACCCTGCGTGGCAGGGAATGGATGTGCAATGTGGGGTCTCCAGTTGGTGGGAACAGCTGGGAACACTATTTTGTGTGTGTTCAGGCTGGTGATCTGTATCACTGGGTCAGTGAGGACATACAGAACACCACAGAGTGTCACAGGGACTGGGATTTCCAGGACCCACATCTCCCTGGAGCACACCCTGAGGTCCTGGCCACCTCCCCACCACTGCCTGGCTTTGGCCATCGAGAGGAACTTGCGTGGCCCTGCATCACAGACATCTCAATGTACACACTCCTCAGCCTCCAAAACTTCAGTCAAAGGAGACTTTTGTCAAGGAAAGCTCAGCCCAGACAGTTCCTGAAGAAACCCCAACCATGTGATGGCTTCAAACACAACTCCAAAGCCACAAACACAACAACCGTCGGAAGCGGCTGCCAAAGCACCAGATGCTGCTGCTGGAAAAACTGTTCTGCAGCCATGGGGTCTGGTCTGCCCTGCCACCAAAGGGAAAGGAGGAGGGAGCTGTGGGCTCCAACACTACTTGTGCAAAAGGAGAAAAAAGTAGGACAAAAGGAAATCAACTTTATTTCAGTTCCTTACTCTAAGTTGCCAGAGGCTTTGCATGCAGCAGCATGATCTCCACTAAAGGGTATGTGAAGCAGAGAGCTGCAGCAGAACAGAGCTAAAGGAACTGGTCTCCTGGAGCAACAGACCCCCCACTAGCAGCTTAACCCTCGATTCCTGACAGAGCCAAAGGCATCTGCAAAGAGCCCAAAGCAAGGGCTGTGGGCCTGTGCCAGGGAGCCAGCTGCTGCAGACCAGCCCTGTGCCCAGGATTTGCCATCTCGTCCCAAACAGCTCCAGCTCCATTAAAGTCAAACACTGCCTTAGCATCCTCATCTAAGAAAACACTTGGTCTTTCTGAGCAATTCCCAGGGAGAGGAGGATCAAGAGGGATCTGTGAAAAGAAGGAGCTGCAGCACTCCAGTCAGCCAGGGTCTGGTGTTACTGTGTGCTTGAGTCCACACACGAGCTGTGCTGAAATAACACACCGGGGAGGGGGCAGCTCTGGTTTCCTTGGGGCAGGGGATTGAGGCTTGGGCACCCAACTTTGGCTTCAGAGGATAGCAGGGACAGTGTCTGTGACAACACACTCTGGAGAGCAGTACTGACCTGGGTAAAGATCTTTCTCAATAAGCTTCATCTGGAGATGGAAGATCTGCTCCTGCAGTTTACAGATGGTGTGTTTCATTTTCTCCCGTCTTGTCACCATGTAACAGAGATTTCTAACCTACAGAAACACAAGGAACAGTGTCTGGTTTAGGCAAGGTCAAAGCAGGCCCCCTCAAGCTGTTTCTGCTGCCCAGGGAAATCCCTGTTCCCCATAATTTGGTCCTTTGCCTCACTATCATCCATTCTACACCAACACTCCCAGCAGAGCCCTTTGGGTGAGCCAGGACTAGCAGTGTGGGCTCTTGATCCAAACTGTGTAATACATATGGGAAAAACCATGCAATGAATTATTCCAATCCTAAACATCTCTGTTCTGACTCTGACCCTATGGAGGGCAAGGAAGGCTGGCTGGCTTCTCCAGCACGGGCACTGGGAAGTCTTGGAAGGGAAGATGATGTAGAAGGAGCATTATAATACAGTTATGCAAAGGTCCAGGTCTGACCACCTAAGCACAGAGCTCTGAGCTGAGCTCTGGGCCCAGCAGCAGCATCATGCACAGGCTCTGTTCATACCTGACACACCTGCACAAAAAAATGCCAAATGCTAACAAGTATCTTGGTGCCCTGAGTCAATACACACCAGTTCTCACTCACAAATTGCTCCTTTTGCAGGGAGGGAGAGACCCTCTTCCCACACCCAGTGCAGGGAAGGGGCATGGCTGGGATGGAGGTGTCTATATGAGCCTCGTGTCAGAGCCTTATGAACTGCCTAATGCCCTAAAGCAGATACCAGGACAAAGCACAGCAAAAATACCCCAGTGATGATGGCCCAGGTCAGCAGATGGTACAGCTCCCTACATCAAATCTGGCTCATCTACATGGTTACTCACACTTGCTCCACATCTACCTGCAAATCACTGGTGCATTTTGTCCCAGTTCAAAAAATTTCATTAACCATGGCAGTGGGGTTTGAACTAGATCATCTTTAAAGCCTCTTTTGACCCAATCCAACCTATTCTATGATTCTATGAAGCTCTAAACACAAACAGCAAAGCACAAGATATAACTGCATATATAAGCTAACCCTGCTCATCACACAGGGCTGCTGATAAACACTCCCAGTAGCATAAGACAACAGAGTTACTGCTGATCCCCACTGGCACCTGCCCCCTGATGAGTTTCAGTGCCACACTTCTGCCAGACCCATGTAAGGGTGGCTGGAGGACCAGGCTCTGGCACTATAGCCAGGGCTGGCACTGAGGCTTTGGGAGGAAACAGAGGCTTTTGGCTGCACAAGAGAAAATGCTAACGGCAGCTAAAGGGATTTGACAGCATTTACTCAGCTTTCTGATGCTCTGAAAGAGCAAAGCTGCCTGTAATAAGGTAAGGAAGAGGTGGCCTGAATGGAGGCATAGGCAGAACATGAGTGGGTATGACCACACTCATGTGTGACCCTGATGTTGATTCCTCTCCTTCCTCATCCTCAAACCCCTCTCTGAAGAGGGTATTTCCAGGCTTGGAAGACTGTCCCTATGTGGTCAGGAGTCTTTGTGCCTCTCACAGTGACAGAACAAGCCACGACATTGTCCCACACTTATCTGATATCTGTCACCAAAGGCTGTGAGGGCACTAGGACAACCACAGCCATCCCCTAATGACACTGGTCTTGCCCAAGGACAATTTGAGAATGCTTAGGAATATAGGAGGAAAAGCTGCTCTTTTTTTCTGTTGAATCCCCTGTCTGTAAATACAAAACAGCAAGCTATATAGCATATTTTACTACATTCTCTTTTTTTTTTCATTCTGGATTGGAGGAAACATCAAACTAAAATTTCTTTATGAAGAAAACAACTGCCTCTGGCAACCTGAATCTCCAAGTGTTTGGCAGTATCTCTTCTCTATGATTTGATATTCCTGGAAGAAAACATTACTTTAGCTTTGCTTAGAGACTGCTGGTATTTACCCACACTTACACAGCTCAACACCGCCCAGTGCTGCTTCCCCAAGCCAAGCTTAGATGCTGGTGTGAAAGCCTGGAAACTACAGCTTTTTGTTAAAGCTAATTTAAACAACCAGTTCTTGGAAAAAGCTTGAAAAAAAAGGACAAAGGGTTCAAAAAGGCCAAAAAGGAAATGAGGGTACTGTATTAGGATTCCCAGGCAATAGGTTTAATTTGCTGACACGGTGAAGTGCAGAAATGACAGAAGTTAAGAAACAGCAGAGGGAAACATCATCACCTTGGCTGTCCTGAAGTCATCTGCCCTGCTGCTTCTGCCTCCCCAACTCCTGGATCCAGATACCATTATCAGCCCCAAAATCATCACCATTCTGTAAGATTAATTGCTGAAAACACTACAATCCAACGTGATGCTTCATGGACACTGTCTGAAAGCCAACCCTCCAGGCTGCTCATCTCCAATCCCAATTTGGTGTGGTTCCTCACTATTTGCTAGAGAAACAGGGCAGCTGTGACTGGCATTTCCAGGCAGGATCAGATACCTGGGATGCACTGGCAACAATTGGATTTAAAACCCACATCACCCATCTGAGCACTGGACTTTGATCTGGCTGGTGTTTATTGTTCCACTCCTGGAAGCAGAACAAACAAACAGCTCTTCCAGGGCCAGGCAGTGAAACCTGGCAGGGAGTTGCTAAGCAGAGGCTGAATGCTGATGGGCACACCCCACTAAGCCTGAAGGCAACTCTGAAAAATGAGAAATCTGGTAAAACACACAGTTTTGATACAAACAAATCAAAGAGAAGCTGTCAGGAGAAAAGCGTGGTACCCAGGGATGCACAGGGGTACACTCCAGCTGGGAAAGCTGAGCTGGGAGCAAGAGGGAGCAGCAGGAGGCAGAGCAGCCTGGTTTAGATTTGCAATATAGAGCAGGTGAGGGGAAAAAGTGAGTTGAATCTATCACACTCAGATCAGGCAGCTGCAGCCTGTTGCCACACCTTAGTCTCCTGGAGACCCACTAATGGTGACCCCAGCCCAGCACAACACAGAAATGGAAACTTGGTGCAGTAAAGGCAGAACAAAGGAGGGAGAGAGTGGCAGAGTGATGGCAATGATGACCACAGGGATGAAGGCTGACAGGACGACAGAAGAGAGACCAAGAGCTTCAATCCAATTCCTTTTACACAGGAGAGGCAGGACCAGGCAAGGCTTGGGTCTTCAGCAGAAGAGGAGAGAGAGCTTGGCCTCTGCATACCAGGCTAACCCTGCCCCTGCCTGTGTTCCCCTGCTGCTGTGTGCTATGCCCATGTGCCCCCAGCACTGCTACACCCTGCCATCTCACTCCAGGGTCTCTGTGTGCTTCTTCCCCTGTGCTTCTTCCTCTCACTGCTTCTTGCCTTTGCTCCTCCTCTCCAGCCTCTGCAGCCCCATCCTTGCTCCTGCCCTCTGTGCAGCCAAACCCACAGGCAGCAGCATGGTGCAGCAGCAAGCCCAGCCCAGGTGGCTCTGGCACCTCTTGGGCACTGCTGCTCCACCAATGCTCCAATCTCACCCAAAAAGCTGCTGTTCCCTCCCCCTGTGGATTCAAGGATGCCCCACACACACCTCGGGGAGCTGTGGGTGCTGTCTACATCCTCCACCAAGGCACAGCCTCTGCTGGCAGCTCCCTGAGGAGCTGACTCACTTTTGGCTGTGGCAGGGCAGGGAGTGCCCAGTCCCACCAGCCCTGCTCTCACTCCTGCCCTTCACCTGTCTTTGATGTTTAACGTAAGCAAATAATGATGTGCTCCTGTGCCTTGCTGCTGGAATGCATCCAAGGGGCAACACAGGATATATTTTGTGGCTTGAGACTATTTAGATATAGTGGACATAAACTGGGGCATCATCTGCCTCTTATCCACCCAGCCCTGCCAAGGCACCTCTACCCACAGACATTTGTTCTTCTGAACCTCTGGCTGAGACCAACACTAACTTACTCCATCAGTGTCAGTGTTTTGGCAGTGATGCTGTACAGACACTGAGCACTGTTATGTTTCTGAATGAAGATGAAAGGACCCAACTGTTAGGGGAGTCAAGCTGAGTTGGGGGACAGGGTTTGTGCTGTTTATAGGCACCAGCACATATCACAGCAGCCCTGATGAAGTACAGGGATATGTCACTGAGGGAAAAGCTGTACTCACCCTCTCCAGGTCTTGCCTGAGGTGCATGAAGAGCTTTAAGCGTCGGTACAGGACATCCTGCTCCTGCTGAGCCAAGTTGTCCACTTCATCAGTTTTTGGTGTCAGCAGTGGTTTGTTGGAATTTGCTTTCCTCTTCAGCTTCCAGTACTGGTAGACAAAATCCACCAGCGATTCGCTTAGGTCAAGGTTCTCTGCCACCTCCGAAGGCTTCACAAGTTCGTAGAAGTCCTCCTCCAGCTGCTGCAGCTTCTGCTTCCGCAGCGTGACCTTCTCCAAGTCCAGCTGGGCTTGGTCAGGCTCTGTCCGTGTCTCCTCGGGCAACTTGGTGGCACCAGTGCTGTGCTCAAGGCAGAAGGACTTGAACTTCACTTCGTCGTTGTCTGCTAGGATAGTCCTCATGTCCAGGTTGTGGTCGAAGGCGCAGGTGACGTGGAACGCGGTGATGCAGGAGGGCATGGAGCACTGTGGGAGAAGGACAGGGCTTAGGGCCAGGGCAAAGCACCAGCAGTGCAGGGGACACTTACCAACACAACAGCAACGAGAGCTTACCACAAACCCAGGGAGACCCACCTGAGTGGCACATGTCATGAAGTGATGGATGCTTCACAACAGGTCAACCTTATAGAGGAAGAGCTGTAGTGCCCCAGTCTTGGACATGGCAGAGCCCAACTCCAGAAACCCAAGCAAAGAAACCCAAAGTTCAAGATGTATCAGTGGGCACCTTCCCACCTTACCTTCTTTAATCCTTCTCTGTGACAGGCCCTGCTCATCTCTCACCTACCATAACCAGGAGCTTCCAATGGTTCTTCCAATAAGACATGGCAAAAGCCAAAGAACAGCACGGGCCAACAGGATGCTCCAAGACTGTCAACGGATTTCTCCTCGTGGAGAAATGCTCATCTGTATTTCACCCTTCAGCTACTCCCACATCTAAAGCCAACACGCCACTTTTATTGGAAGCATACAAAACATGGCAAGGTTTATGAATGAACATGGGATCTAAGAAGCAGCCAATGCTTCCAAATGCCTTCCTCCTCTGGAAATCACACAGCCTCTAACTAGCTCCGTTTTAAAAAAGAAGGAAAAAAAAGGCAAGCAGAGCAAAACATCATAAAATGAATTTTTTAGAACTCCTAGAGTGGCTAGAATGTTGCCAAGTCTGGCTCAGATTAATTTTTTAAGGATTTCCCTAACTTACTTAAATTACTTTGGATCCCACAGGCAACAAATCTCAGCCTAGTGTCTTACAGAGGAACCCCCACCAGGCCACACTATGCTCCAGTCCACATCAGCACCTTCTCCCTCGCTTCTCATTAACTGTTTTTAATGGCTCAGAGTGTCAGGTAATTATTTCAACCATAACCCATAAGAAATCAGACTATTCCATCTGCTAATGACCAGTTAAACTGCAATAATGAGAGGTTTTAAGTGGGCTATTACTGTAGGCACTGTATTCTGGCGATTACAGAAGAATTGTTCTTGTGGGGGATGAAGATGCAGTTGTGGCCTGAAGGACCAGGCAGAGGCACATGAAATTTCCTGGATGCTGATAACAAACCATTCCATTTCACTGAGGTTCTGCTGTACCTTAATTCTCAAAAAAAGCAAAATAAATACATTCTGGTGACAAACCATTCCATTTCACTGAGGCTCTGCTGTACCTTAATTCTCAAAAAAAAGCAAAATAAATACATTCTGGTAGTAGCTGAGGAACAGAAGTTTTGCAGCTTTTTATCTTCATCCCATCCATCAGCCCTGAATCCTGTTCAGGCACCAGGTGTGAACGTTTGAGATGCTGCTGGGGCCAAGAAAAGCATAGGCAAGCATTGCCCACATCCTTCATTTCCAGGGCACTCCAGGACCAGTGGGAAGAGGTGGATGCAGCCTGGGTTGTACCAGCATGGCTCTGGGCAGTGATGCTGGGCACTAACTCCTGCAGGCATGACATGCAAGAAGATGATGAACACACTTTTAAATATGGCCATTTGGTCCTAACTTCCTCTTTAGCCTGTTTAAATATGGCCATTTGGTCCTAACTTCAGCCTGAAATTATACACAAAAATCTCTGATAGCTTGTGAACCTCAGCTCCCTCTGCTATGCTGCTGGTGCTTGTATGGAGCCTGGAATTGTTAGGGACCCACTGGTGCTCCCTGTACCAGCCCAGGGCAGTGAGCAGAGGTGTCCCATCCTATGGGACAAGCTCTCTTACAGCCTCCCACACAGCTGAGGCACTGGCTCCGCTCTCAAGTATTTATTTTTGGCAAAGAAGGAGGGACAGAGGGTGACCAGCCTGACTTGCAGCTTCCAGATTTACCCAGGGCAGTCAGTGTATCACACACTGGCTTTGAAAGCACATGCAGTGATATCCCTTCCCTCCTGTTTCTGCCACCAGTGCTAAAAACAGCATTAACACCACGGCCGTGTCTTCTGCCAGGGCAATGTCCTCCTA
>NW_008676275.1:13682-14923 GCF_000695815.1 Acanthisitta chloris
TAAAGAAAATCCAATGACGCCTGTCCTGGATCTCTCCTCTGACAGATGGCAAGCAGCACTTGTCAGAAACTGTGCCCAAAATGCAAACAGAGAATAATTAGCCAGCTCAGCTGACAGGACAACAAAGAAAGGTACTTGGTCGGCCACAGCTACTGAAGGACCTTGGACAAACTAATGATAAAAACATAATGATCCATCCCAGAACAGCATGGGAATGAAGCCACTCTTGGCAGGAGGGAGGGATCTGCTATGCAGAATAAAGCAGGCTCAATAAGCTGGTGCAGTCCCTGCTTCATTATCGATCATGCTTCATTATCTTCCAGCACCTTTCGTTCAAGGATCTCAGCTCACTTTGCTTATCCAGGCAAATCCATTCCCAAACACAATTCCGAGAGAGAGAGAGGGTGAAAACTGCCCCAGAGATTAATGTGGGCTGTTAATTAGCTCTCAAACCACTGTTACTGGGAAGAAACAGAGGGATGATTTTAGTTGCCAAGGAAATTCAAACAGAAGTTTAGCAGCTTGCAGTGGTGCTCCACTGCAGTTTGGGGCTGGAGGGGAAGGAAGTGGCTCCTCCAACAGACCTACAAGGGGAGCTCAGGAAGGAAAAATTAATTACCGGTGCTGAATGCTGGCCAAGCCATCAGGCTCTACACTTCTGCACACTACAAAACTACCATGTGATTTTTTTGTGGCCACAGATGGTATGGATCCTGGTAGAGCTTCTCAGCTGAAATAGGCAATTTCAGGCTCACAGACATCCTGGGAGGATGCAGGGCAGAGGATGGCAAGGGAGGCAGCAAGGTGCACACACACTGCTCTCTCCCTGATATCAAGCTGTGTGTTTTCAAGGCCACAGGTACAATCAGAAGACAGCTTGGGGAAACACCACACCAGTTATCCCAGAGGATGGGGACCAGTGGCACAAGCAGCTCAAGGAGAGCAGGCAGCAGCAGGCAGAGGAGCAATGATGAATGGGTGAGTGGTGGAAGACGTTTCCAGGGACATTTTCTCAAAAAAACAACAAAGAAAGCTAGAAGATGATGACAGCAGAAGATTGTGTCCTTTGGAGAAGCCTGACAGCAACTAACATCTCTGGCATTCCATACTGCACTGAAAGGCCTTGGTGAGCTCTTCCAGCTGGTCTGACAAGTGAGGAGGGAGCATGGTCAGGACTCAGGCTTCACCAGAGCCTGGCTCCTGGCACTCTCTCTTCCATCTCAGCAATGCAAACAAGGAAA
>NW_008676275.1:14950-15711 GCF_000695815.1 Acanthisitta chloris
TGATGTCTGACCACAAGAACCACTATGAAGCAGTGACTTCCCCTTAGCAGAAGTTTGGGAAAGGGTTGTCTCCAGCGCTGCATCCCTGCACAGTGTTCAGGAGCTCTGGCTGTGCTGAGTTACACCAGGCTCACAGCTCTGTACCACAAAGCAGGGGAAGAGTTGTGTGTGAGCAGCAAGGGCAGAGGCATGGAGAGCAGGGGGGAGCCCTTCCTCAGGCTTCCCTGGGTTTGTTTCCCTTCTGATGGGGCAAAATGCCTCCACACACAGAGGTGCCTGTGCAAAGATTTCTCGTTTGTCTCTGCAAATGTGGTTGAGCTGGGTGTTCTCTTAGGCTGTAGTGCTGCCTCTGAGCATCCCATGCCCTGCTGGGATGACAACTCTTCCACTCCTTCAGCCTGCCTCCCAGATTCACCTTTGCAAAACCCAGATCCCAGTGGCCACTTGGAAAACATCCTCCTGGAAGCAACATCCTTCCTTTCCCAGACCTGCCCACCTGCAGCACCTGATTCCCACTGCCCAGTGCTTTTGCAGAAAACAACCTTTCAGAGCTGGGCACAAACCTGAAATGCTGACAAAAGTAGATCACACCTGTATAAACAGGCACCAGCACAAATATGCTCCATAAATATAAGTTTTCAAAACAGAGCTCTGTTCCACTGAGGAATATTGAGCATATTTGTTTATCTATGGGTGTTGATTTACCCCGTAAGTCCTTAAATAAAGGCACTGCCTGCTTTTATTTTACTTCTTCCTCTTTC